>NW_014577367.1:255772-266010 GCF_000485595.1 Priapulus caudatus
CATGCCCTTTCCTCGTTCTATTGCTCCTTATCCCCTTATCTCTTCTAATTCCTTTCAATATGGCATCTCTTTCTCTCTCTCTCCTCTCTTCTCCTCTCTCGCGCACACGTCGAGACTACTACCCGGACCCCGCTGAGTCCGCGTGTATGATATAATAAACCAGTTTATGGTCGGCGGCGGCAGCTAGCGCGGCAGCAAAGGCACGCTGGCTCTGTAGGGGTTGAGACTACTGGCCTGGGTTACTGGGGCAGTAATGAGAGGTAGAAGCGTGTCGTCATTCTGTCGCCCGGACTATTTAAAATTGAGCCCAGGTGCGGTGGCATGCCAAGGCCGAGCGATATAGGCGCAGCAGCACGTAGCTTCCTCGTGGCGCGTAGTCCGCCCCCCCACGGCGCAGCGGGCCAGCATCTGTCTTTCTCAAGGTAAAAAAAAACAGTGTGCGCGCCGGCCAAAGACAATGCGCGCACAATCTGCATTGTTCAGTCAGCCAGCAGTGAAGCGGTCGTGATTTCGGTCCGGGAGGGTCGTGGCGGGTGCGGCCCGCGGGCGCACTTGCGCGTTCCTATAGGTGTGCGCCAGTGTTGTGCGAGAGCGGCAGGCGTTTTTGGCGAAAATGCTAACGGTTTCACGAACGTCCGAAAAAATGATCATGATGATTGAATTCGTGGAGAAATAGCAGGTGTCATCGGGTGGCATTGTCCCGCGTATATTATGTGCATTGTGGAATGTGCGGAGCAGCATCAGTCTGGGAGTTAGAGTGCTGCATCTATATTGAGATACAATAAGGGGTGGCCTATCTAATGGGCGCGGGCAGGGGGGATGGGTGTCGTGTTTATACGAGCGGTGTGTGTAGGCGGTTATATATATATATATATATATATATATATATATAATATAGGGGCCGATAGATAATGGAAATACTGAACTGTGCACCGCCGCGTGTGCAACGTTTTACGTCACGTTTCGGTCGTATTTATGTCATGAGCGCCTAGTGTGGCTGGCTGGCTAGGTCCTGTGTCTATGCGAACTGGATGTTGCCTTATCTTCACGGCGAGTGCTTCTGTGCGTGCGTGCGTGCGTTGGTGTGCGGTCTGTGTCAGCATGTAGAGTGCCATGTGCGCTGCGCGCACTCGTGAGCGCCGTTTGCGTGTCTGCTGCCGCGCTGCGCCGCGTGTGACACGCACGCGACTGTGCTGCGCTCTATGGACCGCTGATTTTGTATCCTGTGCAGCAGCGCCTGTGTGTGCTAGGTGGGCGCCACCCGCTGCATAGTGACGTACTGACGAAGCGTTTTTTCAAGATTTGTGCCAGTCCGGAGGGAATTAGATATATGATTCCGTGAGACGTCAAAACTGACCGATACAAGTTATAGCTATACTAACCATTATTATCTATCGTCTGACACGTGCTAAGTTACAGGTTGGTAAAAAGCTGACGCCAGAGATGGCCATGTTTTGTCTGCACGTCGGTCGGAATACACAGCATGGCATTCATGTGCAATATCTTACGTGCCAAACATTACGACCTGATAAAACTCACCGGCTTAAAGTTAAGAACTTGCCGTCTTCATTCGGCACGCGAACGAGTCTATAGCCAACTTTTGTTAGCTATACTCCGGAAAAAAGTAGCGTTTGATCTCACCCTCGACCCCTACTCCTTAACTCTCCATCCTCCTTCTCCTTCTCCTCCTTCTCCTCCTCCTCCTCCTTCCTCCTCCTCTCACCACACACACCACTCACCACCACCACCACCTCCACCTCCTCCTCCTCCCCTTCCTCCTCCTCTCCTTCCTCCTTCCTCCTCGCTCCTCCTCCTCCTCCCTCCTGCCTCTTCTCCTCCTCCCCACACCACCACCACCGGCCACCACCACCAGCCTCCTCCACCACCCTCCTCCTCGTTCCCACTTCCCCCCTTCCCCGGGTCGCATTCCCCCGACATACCCTCCGCTCCTACCTATATTACATCGGCATTCGCCCACCGGAGCCCGTGGCGCGTGTGCGCGTCGCGGGCGAGACGAGGAAGCTGCGCTGCGACCTGCCGTGCATGATGACTGTCAGGTAAAGCATGGCCTGCACCACAATGCACGCCGGCAGGTGCGCGCACAAGTTTAGGGGCTTTATCATCGCCCCATTCGCCATATATGGCCTTAATTTATGTTACAAACGAGTACTCGGAGATAATGGCGCCGGAGATTTCGCACGTCCGCAACTTTTTCGTCGGGGAATCGTCCGTTTAGCTTATTACGGGAGGAGGAGGAGGAGGCGCAGAGAGCAACAGGAGCAGGAGCAGGAGGAGGAGGAGGAGGCGGCAGGTAGTGCTGTGCGTGATCGTGCCCCACTAGCTAACTGTCTACGGCGGAGACGATTCGCTCTCTCTCCTCACATCCCAACACATGTCACCGACGTCACCCCCCCCCCCTCGACGTCAACGAGAATGACATGATGTGAACTGCGCACCTGCACGGCACGTGTCAACTTCCCCGTCGTTAGAAACTGTGCGAGGCACGTCTACCTCCGGTGAAGAGCGGCGGCTCGCCGTAAACACCTCCCCGTCCAACCTGGGAGAGGTGTTTGTTGGTGGCGAGAGAGTTGCGCCGTCTGCTGCGCCCGCGCGGCTTTCTTTTCTGTGCTGTGTGGTGTGTGTTTTTATTGTGGAGTGTGCGTGCGTGCGTGCGTGCGTGCGTGCTGTGCGTGGCGTGCGTGTTGCTGTGTGTGTGTGTGTGTGTGTGTGTGTGTGTGTGTGTGGTTGTGTGTGTGCAGCGTGCCGTGCGTGCGTGCGTGCGTGGCGTGTCTTCTCTCTCTCGCTCCCCTCACTTTCTCTCGCTCCCCTTCTCTCTCCCTCCCTGTTTCCATCGCTTGTTCGTGCTCTCTCTCTCTCTTTCTCTCGGCTCTCTCTCTTTCGCGCGCTCTCTCTCTCTCTCATCGCTCTCCCTCTCTCCCTCTCCTCTCTCTCTCTCTCTCAAGGAGGAGAAGGAGGAGAAGGAGGAGGAGGTGGTGGAGTAGGGGGAGGGTGAGATCAACCTACTTTTTTCGAGTATAGCTAACAAATTGCTATAGACTCGTGCGTGCCGAATGAAGACGGCAAGTCTTACTTTAGCGGTAGTTTTATCAGTGAATGTTTGCCGAAGATATTGCACAGGATGCCTGCGTGTCGCCGACGTGCAGACAAAACATGGCCATCTCTGGCGCAGCTTTTTCCACCCTGTAACTTACACGTGTCAGACGATAGATAATAATGGTTAGTATAGCTATACTTTATCGGTCAGTTTTGACGTCACGGAATCATATATCTAATCCCCGACTGGCACAATCTTGAAAACGCTTCGTCAGTCGTCACATGCACGCGGTGGGCGCCCACACGCACACACACGCAGTGCACAGATACAAACACGTCCATACGCACACAGTCGCGTGCGTGCACACGCGCGCGCGCGCGCAGACACGCAAACGCGCTCACGAGTGCGCGCGCGCACACACTCACACACAGACCCGCACACCAACGCACGCACGCACGCACGCACGCACGCACGCACGCACGCACGCACACACACACACACAGCACAGAAAAAGAAAGCCGACGCGGGGCGAGCAGACGGCAACCTCTTCGCCACCACAACCTCTCCCCAGGTTGGACGGGGGGAGCGTGTTTACGGGAGCCCCGCTCTCCCGGAGGTAGACGTGCTCGCACAGTCTAACGACGGGGAGTTGACACGTGCCGTGGGTGGCAGTCACATCATGTCATTCTCGTTGACGTGGGGGGGGGGTGACGTCGGTGACATGTTGGGATGTAGAGAGAGAGACGACGTCTCCGCCGTGACAGTGAGCGAGTGGGGCACGCACGCACAGCACACCTGCCGCCTCCTCCTCCTCCTCCTGCTCCTGCTCCTGTTCCTCCTGCGCCTCCTCCTCCTCCTCCCGTAATACAGCTAACGGAGATTCCCCGGACGAAAAGTTCGGACGGCGAAATCTCGGCCCATTATCTCGAGTACTCGTTTGTAAATAAATTAAGGCCATATATGGCGATGGGGGCGATGAAAGCCCTAAACTGTGCGCGCACCTGCCGGCGTGCATTGTGGTGCAGCCATGCTTTACCTGACAGTCATCATCACGCAGTCCGCGCAGCTTCCTCTGTCTCGCCCGCGACCCCGCGCACGCGCACGCGCTCCGGGTGCGAAAATGCGCGATGTAATATAGGGAGGAGGGAGGGTAGTCGGGGAAGCGACCGGTGAAGGGGGGAAGTGGGCAGGAGGAGGAGGTGGTGGAGGAGGTGGTGGTGGTGGCGGTGGTGGTGGTGTGGGGAGGAGGAGGAAGAGGCAGGAGGGAGGAGGAGGAGGAGGAGGAGGAAGGAGGAGGAGAGGAGGAGAAGGGGAGGAGGAGGAGGTGGAGGTGGTGGTGGGGATGGTGGTGGTGGTGGTGGAGGAGGAGGAAGGAGGAGGAGGAGGAGAAGGAGGAGAAAGGAGAAGAGAGGAGGGAAGTTAAGGAGTAGGGGGAGGGTGAGATCAACGCTACTTTTTTCCGAGAGTATAGCTAACAAAAGTTGGCTATAGGACTCGTGGCGTGCCGAAATGAAGAACGGCAAGTTCTTAACTTTAAGCCGGATATTTTTATCAGTCGATTATGTTTGGCACGAAGATATTGCAGCAGAATGCCATGCGATGTCGTATGTCCGACCGACGTGCAGACAAAACATGGCCATCTTGGCGTCAGCTTTTTAACCCAACCCTGGTAAACTGTAGCACGTGTCAAGACGATAGATAATAATGGTTAGTATAGCTATAACTTGTATCGGTCAGGTTTTTGACGTCGTCACGGAGAATCATATATCTAATCCCCCAGGACTGGCACAAATCTTGAGAAAACGCTTCGTCATAAACGAACACATGCAGGGGTGGGCGCCCACCTACGCACCACACAGGCGCCTGCAGTGCACAGGATACATAAATCAGCGGTCCATGAGAGCGCAAGCACAGTCGCGTGCGTGCACACGCGGCGCAGCGCGGCAGCAGACACGCAAACGCGCTCACGAGTGCGCGCAGCGCACATGGGCCACTCACATGCTGACACGAGACCCGCCACTACCAACGCACCACGGCCACGAGCACAGAAGCACTCGCCGTGAAGATAAGGCAACATCCAAGTTCGTATAGACAACAGGACCATAGGCCAGCCGCCAAAAGCTAGGCGCTCATTGTACATAAATACGACGAAACGCTGAACGTAACAACGTTTGCACACAGCGGCGGGTGCACAGATTCAAGTATTTCCATTATGTAATCGGTCCTATATATATTATATATAAATATATATATACTATATATAACCGCCTACAAACCGCTCGTATAAAACACGCACGGACGCCATCCCCCCCCCTGCCCACGCGCCCAATAGATAGGCCACCCCTTATTGTACTCTCAAATAGATAGCAGCACTCTAACCCCAGACTGATGCTGCTCTCGCACATTCCACAATGCAACATAATATACGCGGGACAATGCCGAGCGTCCGATGACACCTGCTATTTCTCCCACGAATCAATCATCATAGATCATTCTTTCGAGCGTTCGTGAAACGGCGTAGGCATTTTTCGCCAAAACGCGCGTGCCGCCCTCGCAAGACACTGGCGCACACCTATAGGAACGCGCACAGTGCGCCCGCGTGGCCGCACCCGGCCACGGACCCTCCCAGGGGACCGAAATCACGAACCGTTCACTGCTCGACTGAACAATGCAGATTGTGCGCGGCATTGTCTTTGGCGGCGGCGCACGACTGTGTTTTTTTTACCTTGAGACAAGACCGAGATGCTGGCCGCCTGCGCCGGCGTGACTACGCGCACACGGAGGAAGCTACAAGGCTGGCTGCCGCCTATATCGCTCGGCCTGGCATGCCACCCGCACGAAAGGCTCAATTTAAAAGTCGGCGGGCGACAGAAGACGACAGCGCTTCTACGCTCTCATTACTGCCCCAGTAACCCAGGCCAGTAGTCTCCAACCCCTACAGAGGCCAGCGATGCCTTGCTGCCGTCGCTGGCTGCCGCCGCCCCGACCATAAACTGGTTTATTATAATACACGGGACTCAGCTGCGGGGGTCGCGGGTAGTAGTCTCGATGTGCGCGAGAAGAGGAGAAGAGAGTGAGAGAGAGAGAAAAGAAAGATGCAATATTTGAAAGGAATGATAGAAGAAGAAAGGGGATAAGGAGAATAGAAGAGAAAGGGGATAAGAGAATAGAAGAGAGAAGAGAAAGAGAGAGATGGGACAGGAGATGAGAGGGGAGGAAAGCAGATGAGGGTCGGCAGAAGAGAGGAAAGAGACGGGGAGATATGATGAGAGAAGAGAGAGAGACGAGGAGAGAGAGAGCGAAAGAGAGAGAGAGAAAGAGAGAGAGAGAGAGAGAGAGAGAAGAAGAGAGAGAGAGAGAGAGAGAGAGAGAGAGACGAGAGAGGGAGAGAGAGAGAGAGAGAGAAAGGAGAGAGATAGAGAGAGAGAGAGAGAGAGAGAGAGAGAGAGAAAGAAAGAGAGAGAGGGGGGGGGGTTAGCGAGACTTTACGCGATATCAAGAGCTAATAAATACCGTATTAATAAATACAATAACTAATAATATATAACAATAACTTATTAATAAATAATAACCGTATAATAAATACAGGTGTTTATTAGCTCTTGGTGATATCAGAGTTCTAAAAAGAACCACGATGAGATGAATAACGTAGACATTGTTCCACCAACACACGCACGCACTCACTCACGCACGAACGCACTCATGCGCCCTGCACGATTCAATCAAATCAAAGAAATAGTTACAATACGATCGGCGAAGCATCCGATCCCATCGACTACGTTATATCTATATATCTACATCGAGCACGTCGCGCTACCCCGCTAAGTACCTAGCGGAAGTCATCCGGGACCGGGGGCAGAGCGATAGAAAACGGATAGAACACAACAACGGCCGTCGGCCGCTCTTGTTGCGATCCGGCAACTGTTTAAAGCCATCAATGGCGGCCTATCACGGCACGTCTAGCCTCCTCAACTCTTACTAGCGTTAACAGCTGAGCATCGAAAGACGGATGCTGCCACGACGCGCTGGTAATCCCACGCGGGGACTAACGGCGCGGTGTTATATACTAAACGCAAGAGGCCAACCCTCGCCCGGCGACTGATCACTGACACATTCCACTCACCCCCCGACGGGCATCCAACCACCCACATTTCGTGATCGAGTCTCATTCCACTAACACTTATCTATCCATAGGCCACTCCTTCGCCGTCCGAGTGAGACCAGCTTCCACCGACCCCTTCCCCATTAACGATCGACGTAGCCTGCACCCTCTCAGCATCGCCACAGACTTCTTATACGGAAAATCGGTCCCCGGGTCACCCCCGAGTGTTCTACCACTCCTCCTCTCCCTGATACCGCGTGGATGCGGCGAGATACGGTGAATGTGCGAGGAGAACTAGAGACACTCAGCCACACGCACGCACGCGCATGAACGCACGCTCATGAAAACATACACACGCACGCGCATGCACGCACGCTCATGCAAACATACACACGCACGCGCATGCACGCACGCTCATGCAAACATACACACGCCCGAACGCACGCACGCACACGAACACACGCATGCACACGTACGCTCACAGAAACACACATACACACACATATACATACACGCAAGCTTTGAGTGAGAGTGTATGAGAGTGTGCGAGAGAGAGATAGAAAGTGTGTGTGTGGGCAGAGAGACATATGGCGAGAGAGAGACATAGACATACACACACACACACAGAGCTGCCTTGTTGTGTGTCGTGGCTGGCCCGCACACAATGGTCGCCGTCAGGAAGGCATCCATCACGGCTCCGGACGCTCCGCAACGGACGGCGCATTGTTGCGTGTTGGCCGCATCCTCCCTCCCTCCCTCCCCCTCCTCTTCCTCGCTCCCCCTCTCCCTCCTCTTCCTCCCCTCCCTCCCCCCGCGCGTCGACGGGACGATCCCGGGAGATCGAAAAGGGGGCCGACCCAACATGAAAAAAATACAGCTCACAGGAATCGTAGATCGCATGGTACGCACGCCTGCGCGCGCGCGGGGGGAGGGGGATGGAGAGGGGGTGACAGAGGATACGCGGACCCACTTGTGCGTCGAACCCCGAATGAAAAGCCAGCCGGCCCTTATGAAAGAGGCGCAGTGCGCGTGCGGACAGTCGGGGGTCCGACGCGACGGACCAATCGCTGTGCGGCGGCGCCGGGACCCGACCGGCCTTGACTCCGGCAGCGGCGGCCCCAATTAGGATGCATGTCAATGGAGATGCGACGTCGCAGGCTGCACGTAGCTCAGCTACTGTCACAGCCAGCAGCAGCAGCAGCAGCAGTAGCAGCAGCAACAGCAACAGCAACAGCAACAGCAACAGCAACAGCAACAGTAGCAGCAGCAGTAGCAGCAGTAGTAGTAGTAGCAGCAGCAGCGGCCAGCAGTAGCAGCAGTAGCCAACAGTAGCTGTCACAGCCAGCAGCCAGCAGCCAGCAGCCAGCAGCATCATCATCATCAGCAGCAGCAGCAGCATCCAGGTGCAAGCCGGGCTAACGTCACACAATACCTGCGTGATAGCGTCGCGGCGATATCAGAGAGCAAGAGAGAGAGAGAGAAAGAGAGAAAGCGAGAAAGAGAGAGAAATCTCTCTCTCTCTCTCTCTCTCTCTCTCTCTCTCTCTCTCTCTCTCTCTCTCTCTCTCTCTCTCTCTCTCTCTCTCTCTCTCTCTCTCTCTCTCTCCTCTCTCTCTCTCTCTCTCTCTCTCTCTCTCTCTCTCTCTCTCTCTCTCTCTCTCTCTCTCTCTCTCTCTCTCTCTCTCTCTCTCTCTCTCTCTCCGCGCATGTTTATTCTTAGGTGTGCATTCTTATATCTGTCTACATCTCTTTATCGCTCTTTCACGCGCACTCTCTCTCTCTCTCTCTCTCTCTCTCTCTCTCTCTCTCTCTCTCTACTCTCTCTCTCTCTCTCTCTCTCTCTCTCTCTCTCTCTCTCTCTCTCTCTCTCTCTCTCTCTCTCTCTCTCTCTCTCTCTCTCTCTCTCTCTCTCTCTCTCTCTCTCTCTCTCTCTCTTCTCTCTCCCTCCTCTGCCTTCCTATCTGTCTCTCTCTCTCTCTCATCTCTGCGTTCCTCTCTCTCTCCTCTCTTCCTTCCTCTCTCCCCTCTGCCTTCCTCTCTCTCCTCTCTACCTTCCTCTCGCTCTCCTCTCTGCCGCCCCTCTCTCTTCTTTGCCTTTCTCTTTCTCTTTTCTGTCTTCCTCTTTCTTCTCTCTACCTTCCTCTCTCCTCTCTGCCTTTGTCTCCCCTCTCTGCCCTCCTGCCTGCCTTCCTCTCTCCTCTCTCGCTTCCTGCTTTCTCTCTCTCACTCCTTTCTCTTTCCCCGCTCTTATCCTTCGCCTTTCTGTGTGTGCATGCGGGCGCGCGCGAGAGAAGCACGGACGCGAACAAGTTTGGGTTTAAAAACTTATATCTAACCTAATTCTTTCTTGAATTGTATGTTATTGTGTATCAGACAAAACGAGTATTTATTATCTCGTTAGCCTGCCAGTATGTTCAACATATAAGCGCGCATATATAAATGAATCACTTGGATTTTCGTCACGCCGTGACGGGCTTTTCTTTCGCGAGATATATCACGGTCAGTATACGCGTGGCCCGAAGCGTTCCCGCCATGTTCTCTCTGTGTTTTGGTCTGCAAAGATTCGAGCTGTGACAACTTCGAATGCGCATCATAATTACAGCTAACGTGACTAAATAAATATACAGGAATTCTTGCTCAACTGAAGCTTCCGTAGCTGTTATAATTTCATACTTAATTTATGTCGTTCACTCGTTTAATTACAGCATATAAGTGGATGAATCAGGATGACACACACATATCTGACTGAGTTAAATTGTAAGTAACCTTTTCGTGCGTTATAGTTGCCTAAAGATGCGTGGTTATAGTATTAAATACTTAGCGATAGCGTATAATTCACAGTAAAATCTATATGTCAGTCAGTCTCTTTTGGTTCATTCTCCGCTTTCCTTGTCTAATCTCACAATAAACCAAATGAATTGATATATAGGCACCAAAGTTATTTTTAGTGTCAATCGTCAGACTGGAGGACACGGAGAATTATCAGGTTTTCGAAGCAGCGCCGTACAACGATTGAGTGGTTACCGGTCTCCAGTTTAACATAGCAAGATGTGCACAGAGATATACGTAGGTGTTATTATAT
>NW_014577367.1:266020-270136 GCF_000485595.1 Priapulus caudatus
CTCTCTTCTTCTTCTTCTCTCTCTCTCTCTCTCTCTCTCTCTCTCTCTCTCTCTCTCTCGCTGTCTCTCTCTCTCTCTCCCTGTGCCTCTCTGTCTCTATCTATCCTTTTCTTTGCCCTTCTCACTCGCTCTTATCTCTCCTATCCCTCCCCTCTCCCTCTCCCTTTTACTATCTCTCTCTCTCTCAGCAACAGTTGGGCGGATCGAAGGAAAATTGCGCGGGCGTCGGTATAAACAGGCGGCGAGGTTAGTTGTCTTCTTGCCAATCCCCCGTGCATCGCAAGACATCACGCCCCCTCCCCCTCCTCCCCCTCCGCCGTCCGCCCTCTCTCGGCGCGAGCACACATACTCCTAGATCCGCGTGTATTGAAACTTCTAACATGCTTCACCGATGTCCAGATAATGCCACGGGATTAGCTCCTTAGCGCGATCACGCGCGTGAGCATGCGTTCCTACAGGCGGCATGACGTGCCCATGCACTTCAATGCAATCTCTCACGCTCAACCCAACAACCAGTTACAACCAGCGAATTCACACAGGATTCGGGCATGGTAAAGGCAGAAGGCGCCTAACTCGGTTAAAGCTCGGTCGCACTTTCGGCAGTTCCAAGAAAGCTGAAATTTATCTCACGCTCAAAAAATAATACTGGAGCCAGTCGCACCGATCGACATTACGCAACTGATTACGTCTCTAACCTTATATCAACACGACAAGACACTCGGTTATCATGCAAATTAGATTTCACAAATACGCGTTATTTTCAAACACTCCTCATCATGTATCTATCTTCGTGGTTTTTACGTTCATTCATTGCACCCATTCTGTAAGGTTCATTCGCGTTGTTCATGCTTGTTCGTTAATTCATTTCGCGATTTTAAATATAGACGTGCACCTTGAACACACTCACCTTCTCTGTAAGGGCCAGGTAAGCATGGAAGAAAACAAAGAGTCAGGATTAGTAATGTTACTTAAAATCTTTAACTAGTTATGTCAGCGACTTACCTATAGTGATTCAATTTCCAAACACAGCATGGCCGAACCGGAAACAAAGAAAAAAACACAAGGAAATTAGTATGATTGTCGAACCACACTTGCAAGTCTACGAAAATACCGCGAATAAACTATAAATAATGAATATACTATAAACGCGAAATAAACCACAAATGGGAATGGCAACAACGACACGACCAATCATGTAATGTCACAGATTCGCGGGAAAACAAACCAACCACGCCATGACTCAATGAAAAAAAACGCAGTGCTATACGCTCGTTCCTATGTATATATGTGTATCCACGCGTGTTTGTATCGTACTATATGTCACTGCGTGCGTGCGTGCGTACGAGCGTGAGTGCGTGCAGCTATATATGATACCCTGATAAATGGCCTCCTAGCGGCCGGCGATCCCATCAGAGCAGATAGCGCCAGCAGCGCAACGGGAAGTCATTTGTCTTTACGAGTGTTTGTCTGTGTACTTGAGCTGGCGCAGATCAGGGTGTCGCGCAGGGCAAACAGCGGGGGCGCTCTCTCACATCGCCCGCCTACGTACGCCGGGTCAACCCGGCAACTCGCAAAGTTTGCAAGAATGCCATTAATGCGTTAGGTAAGCGGCGGTGACAGCCTGGGCTCGGCCGCCATGTGTCGGTGGTAAACCTACACACACACACACACACACACACACACACACACACACACACACACACACACACACACACACGCACGCACGCGGACGCACCACGAGGAGCACCAGGGCGGCCCACACCCACACACAAGCACACACACGCCCAGCAACACACCGACACGCCCACACCTAGACACGACACACGACACACAACACACACACGACGCACGCGGCCGCGCCGCGGCACACACACACGCACACCACCGACGCAGCGCGCACGCACGCACGCGCAGAGCGACGCACGCACGCACGCACGCACGCACACACACCACAACACACACACACACACACACACACACACACACACGGCTACGCGCCACCTCTCTCCGAGCTCACAGTGCACACGCACCGACAACTACGCGCACACACGTGCACGCGAGCACTCACGCGCACGCACGCGCACGCACGCACGCACGCACGCACGCACGCACACGAGCCTACGTGTCGAAGTTTTGTTTGCGTACACGCGTCTGCGTTCGTGCACACAACATCTCAAGTAAGGCAATGATTTCCATGAGCGCGTGCAAGGACCAAGTGCGTGTTATGCGTGTACACTGCTACTACACACGATTACATTTGCCTTATGTTGGGATGCGTAGAGAGGGTGCCGCAGGAAGAAAGGGGAAAAAGAAAAGAGAAACACGGTGGTCTTACACGTACGTTCACAAAAGCATCCTTGCGGTCCCCAGTGTAGCACGGTATACACCCCCGCCTTATCACAAACGTCCCTCCCCCCATTATACACAATACCTAACAAGGCGTATGACGCATTGAGGATTTGACCTTTACTGCCCATGCGCAACACAAGGGGGACGTTTAGCATAGGAGGGATCTCTACCGCACGCTGCACTGACAGCTCTTGGCCCCATTCGCAAGGGGTTAAGACAGGCGGAGCCCAGCGAGATGGGTGGGGGTTATTGATACGCTCGGTTGGAAGTATCTGGGCCAAGCGCAGCTCTGCACCGCAGTGGTGTAAGCAAACGCACCCGATGCGATGTAACCCTGCCGTGTTACTTGCATAATATGTGCACTTCTCTCAAACTTTAGCCGGAGAGAGAGAGAGAGTAAGAGGGATAAAGAGGAGCAGGGACAGAGAGTGTGTGTGTGAGAGAGTGGGAAACAGAGAGGAAGTGAGGGGGAGAGCGCGCGCGCGCGAGAGAGAGAACGAGACAGAGAGGTGGGAGAGCAAGAGAGCGAGGTGGGAGAAAGCGAGAAAGCGAGAGAGAGAGAAAGAGAGAGAGAGAGAAAGAGAGAGAAAGAGAGAGAGAGAGAAAGCGAAAGAAAGCGAGAGACAGCGAGACAGAGAGAAGGAGAGAGCGTGAGAGAGAGAAAAAGAAAGAGAGTCAGAGAGCACGCGAGAGAGCGCGAGAGAGGGAAACAGAGAAACAGAGGGGGAAGAAAACAAGTCGCCAATAAAAAGAGTCGCAGCTCAGCGTGCGCAGACGCGGACGGCTCCCGCTGCTCGCACTGCAAGGCGACTCTTGCTGCCCGCCTGTCACCTTGCCTCCCTCCCCTCCACACCAAACACTAACTAACCCACGTCTGCCTGCCTCCACTGCCTGCCCACATAAGCTAGCCGCGGTGGCTGTACGCCAGGCTAAGCTGCTGCTGCACACGACGACAAAACCACCGCTGTAATTCTGTAACCCAGACATTCTGCTCTAAAACCTTTACGGCGCTCGCCGCCTAAACGCTTTCACGGGAAGAAATTCGGTTACGGATAAGTCCGTCTGCTGCATAGAATCTAGTAGCGGGGGCTGCTGTAGCCACGGTGGGGCAGCAGCCGTCACGAGCAGTGTGGTGGAGCGGGGCCGGGCGACTCTAGCGCTCGCAAACAATGCATCCGGCAAGCTTTGGCCTCGTAAAAGGCACCAATAAGTAGGGATTTGAAATTAGCAACTCTCGCCCGACTGCGAGCACCCGTCTGCCGAGCGGCGGCGATGACGACGACGACGACGACGACGATGGACGTTGACGATAGTTGGGCCGCGTCTCTGGATAACCTTTTCCCGCATCCCTGGATATTTCCTCTCCTCCATCTCTGGCTGCTTCCTGCTCCACCGCTGAACATTTCTTCTCTCTCTCCCCCTCTCGCTCTCTTGATGCTTCATTCCCCGTTTTGAATCCCCAGTACGCTCTCGGACCCGCCCCCACCATGCTGCATTACGATCGTTAGCGGCCGTGGTTAAGGCGGCGACATCTTTATACCCCCGTCACACCGGGGTGGCGTCCTTACTGCGCTGCTACGGCGACGGAAAATGGGCCCAGAGCGCGCCAAGGTCGCCATAAGCGTGGTATAAGCGTGGTGGAAACGCCAGACATCGTGGTGTGGTCGCCATGGTCGCCAATGATCGCCGAGTCACGGCGTTTGTTTTGAGCATGTTCAAAACAACCGCCAAGGTTCGGTGATCATACCTGGAACGCGGTGAGAACGC
>NW_014577367.1:272206-276870 GCF_000485595.1 Priapulus caudatus
GATTCTCAAACGGAACTCGCGACCCAGCACCGCGTTCTCATTCACCGCTTTTCCCAGGTCAAGAAATTCGGCCGGAACCTTGGCCGTGTTTTTTTTTCAGAGAGAAAGAGAGAGAGAGAGAGAGAAAGAGAGAGAGAGAGAGAGAGAGAGAGAGAGAGAGAGAGAGAGAGAGAGAAAGCGAGAGAGAGACGAAGCGCGCGCGTCAGAGAGAAAAAAATCTCACGCCACAAGAGAAGGGGTTGAGAACAAATGTAGTGGCGGAAGCGAGATAGAGAGAGAGAGAGAGAGAGAGAGAGAGAGAGAGAGAGAGAGAGAAAGCGAATGAGAGACAAGAAAGACGACGATGTGACGTCGAAAGTAACTAAAAATGACTACGCAGCGTACGCGCCCACCACTTACTTCTTCCCACACTAGCTGCTCCCCGCGAGATTGGATTAATCGAACCACATTTTTAACCCGTTCTTCGGATCAACTCCGTCGGCCAACACGGCATGTAAACGCCGCAATTATACAGCAGCGGTAAAGAACATTTAAAATGCAGTGGGAACATTCCAAGGAGTGGTATAGAGACGGCTAAATATAGTGTAGTGAGCGACCCTGCGTGGGCACGCCAGCAGAAGCCGGTAATTGCGTCGGCAGTCGGCGTATCACGGGTAGGCGGGAAATGCCTCTGCGCGGCAGGGCAGCAGACGCCAGTCCGCCGTCGGTACAAATCTGTTATTACACGATGTATCTGTGTTCTTCGGCCACTATCATCGAAAGCGATGAGATATACTTTGTCACTTATTCGTTGATTCAGCCGCCCGGGCTAGCGGTTTTGCATCGCAACCTTGGGCCTTCACAATTGCGCCCGTGCACGTTACGCGGTGGCTCCCAATCCGAAGTAAATATAACAACCTAGTCTATATGCATCGCCTGTTCGAAAGAATTGTGGAATTGCGAACGGCGACGCTACGAGCGACAATTCCCATAGAAATCGGCATAAAGACGAATTTTAGTTACTTTCAAATGTCACCATCACTTACAACGCGACAACAAAAACGGGCGCGCATTCAAAACTAACCGAAATAAAAAGATCATTCCGCCTGAATGGGCTTAGACGTTATGATTGCAGCAGCGGGCAACTTTCGGATTACTCCATGTTTGCCATATAACCGCCCGTGGTATTTCGTCTCGTTTTCCCCCAAAAAACGCGAAAAAACGAAGATTCTTTGTGACATTTTGGCGTCCGGGCTCCATAAAGGCCGAGCGAGTGAAGACCGCGCGGTGATGGGGTTAACAATGATTAGGAGTGACAAACGGGAGGCTGAGCTGTGAACGAGTCTCTGCACTTACTGGTCACCACCAGCATCCCCACTCCCAACTGACAATCCTGTTTGGAAGGCGATGTGGCTGCGCTTGGGTAATCTTGGGTATCTATCTCCACCACCGTGGCTAGGAGTTCACCGATTCACCCCCTCCCCCGGGATCAAGGTCTAACTCACCCAACCATTCGGCCACCACTTTATACAACCGCCCACCCACTCACCAACCACCTTATACAAACACCCACCCACTCACCAACCATCTCATACAACCACCCACCCACTCACCAACCATCTCATACAACCTGGCACCCACCCACTCACCAAACACCTTATATAAATACCCACCCACCCACTCACCAACCACCCACCCACTCACCAACCACCTTATACAACCACCACCCACTTACCAAACACCTTATATAAACACCCACCAACCCACTCATTAACCACCTTATATAACCACCCACACACCCACTCACCAACCACCTTATACAACCACCCACCCACTCACCAACCACCTTATACAAACACCCACCCAAACCAGAATCGCCGCCATCGTCATTGCCATCACTACTAACATCATCATCAACAACAACATAACAACATCATAATCGTCATTACCGGAATCACCATCACCAGCAGCAGCAACACCAACACCAACATTATAATCACCATCATCATCACCATCACCAGCAGCAGTAGCAGCAACACCAACATTATAATCACCATCATCATCACCATCACCAGCAGCAGCAGCAGCAACACCAACATTATAATCACCATCATCATTCCCATTACCACCACTGCCCACGCCCCCACCTTTCCCGCGCGTAACGTGTAATCACCATCGGAAGACGTCATCGGAAATTCATCACACGTTTAAGCGCCTAGTTTTTAACTGTAGAAGACGACGGGTCGCGTGTGTGCTTTGCTTTTCTTGCAGTTTCGCCATATACGTCTACAACAGCTACACCCGAGCAGACTTCGCGCGTTGATCCGCACCGCTAGACTTTGCACGAAAATGTGCGCGAACGCGTTGATTTTTTACCGCGAAATCCGAAACGAGCCCACCCTCCCACCGGCAAGATGTCAGGATAAAAGAGCACCGGCCTACGGGCGCAGCGCTTGCGTCCCTTCGTTGCCGAATGAAAAAAAGCAGTCCCTTGGCGGGAGACTGCCTAGCAACGTCAAAAACAATAACGTCAGTGAAATCCGAAATTAAAATTAAACTCGTGGGGTTGTGGGAACGCAAACAGAATGCACGGACTCATCCGCTGTAATTGTTTTTTGCCTCTGGGCTGTATGTGGCGTGTCTTAGCAGACAATCCACGATTAAAGGAGCTCAGCAGAGGGCGCCACTCGTGTCACGAACAAACACACGGCAGCCTAACATAATGCTTCGAAATGTCAGAAAAAAAACCTATGAGATTATAAGGGGGCAGAGAAGAGCTTCCGAAACAGTTTTAGAGTTGAACAATGGAATGAAAAAAACTTGCTGCAGGTTTTTCTTACATAAGAGCAAGCAACTCCTTGGAATGAAGATGCGCGATAACATCTGTTGCAATTACACAGACTTGTGACCATCAGCAAACATGATAAAAGTTGTTAGTGAAAAAATGATATGAGGTCCGTTTTATCAACGGTACGTTTTAATACGAACCGTCATAAATCAGATAAATGAAGTTTACGCGGTCTTAGCCACGGTGTATTAAAGTTCCCGGGTTGCCACACCACACAACCTGCGTAAGCCTTGCGATGATGATTTTTATACTGTTATAAAGCACCACATAAAATAAAATTCAACGAATAAAAATGAATGATTCTCGCCTTGAAATGAGCCTTGCGCATTCCATCACGCACCAATGAATCACAGGCTTTTTTTATCGCTAGACGGGCTCTCCCGTCGTCGCTGCGAATTCATCTGAACGAGTTAAACGACGTGGTACCGGTCTGCGACACTGGTAGTTATAGACCACGATTCAGAGCTGAACTGAAATCGCTGAGCGAATCTCAAAGAAAGAAACACTTTCTTTCGTGTTTCATCGGGCGTTCAGGGGCTCTGATAATACAACGCAACCGCAAAGCACATGCGCAGGTGTTTGATGTGGTGATAGATAGTAATAATGCGGCTTTAAAAATGGAATTTTTTTAGATTGCGATTAAACGGCACGAATTTTAACACACAGTCTCTTTATAATCTGATCGAAATTTGGTGCAATTGCCAACTTTGCCGAGTTCGCATGATATAGCTTTTTGTGTGTCATTCTTGCGACTATAGTTGAAGATATGTATGTATGCGCCATGTACCAAGTGCATGCGTGCGTGCAAGCAAGCATGTGAACGTGCGTGCGTGTTTGTCTGCCTGTGTGCGTGCGTGCGTGCGTCCGTGCACGAAAGACAGTGAAGGACATGAGCTGTTTATCTCTGTGTGAAACGTAAACAAGCCGCGACCATGCCGCAGCACAACGCCCGAGAGACTTTCTCTGTATCAGGGTTAAGAGGTCAGTACGGCAAATTAGCCAATTAGGGCTAAGTCAATCAGTAGTGCCGGATAAACAGGGGATGGTGGACCCCCTGTTTGATCTGCGGACCCTCCACAGTGAACCACTGCAGTGTAACGGCTCTTTCTGTTCTTTACAGAAGCTCTTCTCAAACAACTGCTCACCCCCCGCTCGGCCACAGTATGGCAAGAAGCGGGGCCCGTTGCGGGTAGCGCTCCAAGAGATCGTGGGTGAAGCCTGGGGGAGGGGGTCAAGAGAGTATCGTGAGGGGCGCGGTCAGAGATCGGCGCGCGTGCTGTCAGTGCTGTCAGTGTTGTCAGAGGCCTATATATCGCTCGAATCTAAACTTAAAAATATTTTAATTTTCTATAGAAAAAAGAGCCCTTGGCGTGACTTTCCGTCTGCGTTGGCTAGTCCCAGCCGGTCGCTCGCTCTGCGGCGATATACGTGATTCACTGCACGTCACAATTATTAACAACATAAAAAAAAACTTTCGATTCGAGGCGTGTGACACAGATCTGCCATTTCTGGCCGGAACTATGCAGCCGCGACGAGGAGGAATTGTTACGTGCTCAGTGCACGCCACCTTCCTGCATGAGATACGGGGGACGAGTGATGTGCGTTCGTGCACAGATACAGCCTGTTGAGCATGAGTAGGACAGAGGGAACATGCCCCCCTCCGATCCCTCGTGTCGTCTCTCTTATCGTGTGTGTGTGTGTGTGTGTGTGCGTGCGTGCGTGCGTGCGTGCGTGCGTGCGTGCGTGTGTGTGTGTGTGTCTCTCTCTCTCTCTCTCTCTCTCGTGTGTTGTGTGTGTGTGTGTGTGTGTGTGTGTGTGTGGTTGTGTGTGTGCGTGT
>NW_014577367.1:276880-279830 GCF_000485595.1 Priapulus caudatus
CGGTACGTCGGTTGTGTGTCGTCGTCGTCGTCTCTCGTACTCGTCGTCTCGTCGTCGTGTCGTTGTCGTAGTGTGTGTGTGTGTGTGTGTGTGTGTGTGTGTGTGTGCGTGCGTGCATGCGTGCATGCGTGTGTGCGCGTGCGTGCATGCGTGTGTGCGTGCGTGTGCGTGCGTGCGCGCGCGACTGAGTGTGCATGGGTATATGCGCAGCATTATACCTATCATCAAGAGATAATAAAGACAAATGTTAGTTAGCTATCATGTTAGTTAGCAGGTGACTTACGAAATGCATTAGTTACAGAGCCCACTCCCACGTAGCAGGCCTACCTTGCCAGATTACCTTATGTTATCTGTCTAGAGGGGAGTGAGTGAATCTAGACAGACGCATGTGATGTTTGATGCACAAACATATGCGCACGTAATCACATCGAAAAACTCCAGTGCAAGCGCTTTGAGGCCGACCTCCTTGGAAAGCTGCATCTGTTCGGAGGGGGCAGGGCGATGAGCGTTTATCGTCGAGCGAGAGCGAGCGGGTCGTCGAGAGATCGCCGTGTGTTGCTAAGGCAAAGTTTAATATCCAAATCGCAACGTCGCCAGCTGTAACTAAACCAGAAGCACACACACACACACACACGCACAGACACCACCAACCCCGGTTCTGCGTGCAGCCCGCGTGATAACGGTACCTCCACGCATGGCTGCCAAGCCGCGAGAAGGCCAGAGGAAAACGCACAGACACGCGCACGCACGCACGAACGTACGTACGCACACAAACACACCCTATACAGCTCGATTATGCTAACAAGTCGCTGCAGATAGCCGGCGAAAGGATAGCCACCACCGCCGCCGCCACCACAACCACCACCATCATCGGCCTCCTCCGCCCACACTCTCGGGCGAAACGCAAACAAACACTTCTTCGCTGTTTTAACAAAAAACACACTCCCGCTGGTTTTCAACTATTACTTCCTTCGGAAAAATACCGCTGTGAGATGCAGTGACAGTCACACACACCCATGCAGCCCTACACACAGCACCACGTCGTGTAACCGCACAACCCGTGATCGGCAGCAGCAGCAATCGAAACCCACCGCGACCCCGCAGATCAGTTCGGTTTTCATGCAACATATAAGCCCAAAGAAAAACACAGCCGGCCAAAAAACGATAACGCGGCTTTGTTATTTCACTCGCGCCAAGCGGAGATGTGGCGACGCGCTGTCCGACGCATATCATTATAATCGCATGGTAATACACCGGCCCTGCCAGCTGATATCAAACAGGTAGAGAGCGAGAGAGACTAGCAGGCCGCGCGCATGCGTAGTTTCGGCTGCGATACCGACTCACAACGGCACGACCCCGAGAGGAAAGGTAGAAGGGCAGAAAAAAGGTGCAATAATGATAGAAGAACAAGAGAGGAAAGGCAGAAGAAGGGCAGAAGGAAAGCAAAAGAAATGCAGAAGAAATGCAGCAGTAGTAGTAGTAGCAGCAGCAGCAGCAACAACAACAGCAGCGGCATCATCATCATCACCAGCAGCAGCAGCAATAACATCGTCATCATCATCATTATTATCATCATCGCCATCATCATCATCATCATCATCATCATTACCACCACCACCACCACCACCAGCAGCAGCAGCAGCCGGGTCACCACCGTCGTTGTCCGCAGTAATTGACACCGACGCGACGGGTCGTCGTCGTGTCGCGTGCGGCGTGCTCGGTCGCCGCGTCGCTGCCAACTTCCGTCGACAAAGAACGCTGCGAATCTTTGGCGCAAAAACGTCGTAAAAACGCATCTGCTCTTTGTCAGCCGTCGCCGGCAGTGACAGCGCTGACACAATGCCGCGCCAAAACGGGCAAGAATGCAGGAGTGAGAGAGCGGGAAGGAAGAGAGAAAGCGGGGGGGGGGGAAGAAATCGCGAAAAAGGAGAGTTAGAGAGTAAGGGAGAGAGAGAGGAAAGAAATAGCGAAAAGAGAGAGCCAGAGAGCCAGAGAGAGAGAAAGAGAGAAAGAGAGAGCAGAGAGAGAAATGAGAGAGAGGAGAGAGAGACGAGAGAGAGAGAGAGGAAAGAGTAGAACGAGAGAGGAGGGAAAGAGCGAGCAGAGCGAGAGAGATGAGAGAGAGAGAAGTCGGAGGGCCGGCTCGGGCAGCGTATCCCTGCCTGCGGCGCGCGCGCAACCTCTCTCTAAGACGCTCGCGCGCCGGACGCACAAAGGAACGAGGAGGAGTGGAAGACGGCTCGCTGACAAAGTGGATATTTGTGACGAATTACTAATGCGCCGCTTCGCTGGCAGCGAATTAACGACGAGCTGGCCTCCGTAACCACGGCGATGCCGCCGCGAGAGATGCGGGCATCGTCCGCCCACGCATGGCCCCTCACTCCGCCGCCGCCGCCGCCGCCGCCGCGCCGCCCACCAGCCACCGTCAGAAGACCCGCGCGCTCTTCTGGGCGGTCGCCGCGCAAAACCCGCTGTCCGCCCATGAGTGAGGGTAAAGGGTTAAGACGGCCCCCCTACGGCGCTTTCGCTCTAAAGAACGAACGAGTATATATATATATATATACGTACCAAAAAATGTGTCTATTATCTAAAGAAACATTGCGCAAGCCGTTGAGACAGGCGCACAGAGAGAGAGGATCGTAGACCGAGAAACGAAAGCTATCAGCGAGAGAGAGAGAGAGATAGAGATAGAGATAGAGAGAGAGAGAGAGAGAGAGAGAGAGAGAGAGAGAGAGAGAGAGAGAGAGAAGAGAGAGAGAGAGAAAGAGAAAGAGAAAGAGAGAGAGAGGAGAGAAGAGACGAGAGAGAGAGAGAGAGACGAGAGAGAGAGAGAAAGGGAGGGAGAGAGAGAGGAGAGAGAGAGAGAGAGAGAGAGAGAGAGAGAGAAAGAGAGAGAGACGAGAGAGAGAGAGAGAGAAGAGAGAGAGAGAAAGAGAGAGAGAGAGCGGGG
>NW_014577367.1:282931-294363 GCF_000485595.1 Priapulus caudatus
GTCGTCGTCTGTGGGCAATAAAGTCTTTCCTTTTAGGTACGTTCTCGCTCTCTCTCTCTCTCTCTCTCGCTCTCTCTCTCTCTATTTCTCTCTCTCTCGACATTGGCGACTTATGGAGATATGGAACGCAGCCAAAACGCTTACAAGCGTTTTTTCTCTCCAGTTTTCGAATGAAATACGGGACACGGGAGGAGTTATAGGCGCATACCGGCCCAGCTCGTAAGGCACATCAACATCGCTACCAACCACATCCTGAGTAAACAGAACAAACGAGTGCCACTCTCCTCAAACAGCCCGAGCCGCGGCCAAATCCTCCCTTTTTTCCGTCGCACAAAAAAACAAAATGCAACCTGCCGCCGCCGTGAGTGAGAGAGAGAGAGAGGAAAATAAAAAAAGCGCATTCACGCAATTCATGGCCTTTAGCTATAAAAGCTACACGCCGCGTCACTGCCCCTTCCTCATCCCCCTCCTCCCTCCCTCCTCCACCACCAGCACCACACACGCACACCTCCGCTCTAAGCGGCCAACGCGGCTATTCACGCACGCACCTCTAGTACCTGCCGATAGGGCGGAAATAAGGTGCACACCGCCTTGTTATACCTGCCGCTCGCTAATAAAGAGACGCCGAGGCCGTAAACGGAGCCGCGTTTCGCTCCGACGTGTCGCCGCGCCACGCATTCTACTGCAACGCGTTTGATCGCGCGCAATAAAAGCTAGTGTGTGTGTGTGTGTGTGTGTGTGTGTGATGTAGTACAAGTCTGGTACACTTTGTGTATACATATATGTACCTCGGGTACATATCTGTAGTACCTGTTACGACAACGACCCCTTGAGCCCTACTCCCTAGCCCTAACCATATCAGATAGTTACCAGAGGTGTGTTCAGGAGACCGAACCCTCGCGAGCGCTCGCCTTCTGAACGACACTGCGCGAGCGAGCGCTCGCTCGCAAATTCAAAACGCTGTTCGCTCAGAGTGCGGGTTGTTTACAAGATGGCGACGGAAAATCTGGCGAATGCGAATCTAACATTTCTGACGTCAATTTGCAATCTATTTCAACTTTATTTCATTTTTCATTCATTCATTTACTTCTGAATTCAATTTGTATCAATTTCGTCTGCTAATTCGTTTAACAGTACTTGTTCGAAGACATTAAAATCTCGCGATTAAAATCTGCTGAGTAACCCTCCATGGGGGCCGCCATCTTTGATCAAGCGAGCGCACAGCGAGCGCTCGTGTGTCGTTCAGGAGGCGCTGCGTTCGTTCATCGAGCGTTCGCATCGAGCGCTCGCTCTCCTGAACACGCCTCAGGGTAGGTTCCGATATATCGAACCGTACCCAGGGTACCCTCCGATAGTACCCTGGGGGACATAGACCAGAGGCGTGTTCAGGAGAGCGAACGCTCGAATCGAACGCTCGCTGCACGAACGCAGCGCCTCTTGAACGAAACACGAGCGCTCGCTGTGCGCTCGCTTGATCAAAGATGGCGGCCCCCATGAAGGGTTACTCAGCAGATTTTAATCGCGAGATTTTAATGTCTTCGAACAAGTACTGTTAAACGAATTAGCAGACGAAATTGATACGAATTGAATTTAGAAGTAAATGAATGAATGAAAAATGAAATGAAGTTGAAATGGATTGCAAATTGACGTCAGAAATGTTAGATTCGCATTCGCCAGATTTCCCGTCGCCATCTTGTAAACAACTCGCGCGCTGAGCGAACAGCCTTTCAAACTTGCGCGCGCGCGCTCGCTCGCGCAGTGTCGTTCAGAAGACGGGCGCTCGCGAGCGCTCGCGAGCGTTCGGTCTCCTGAACACGCCTCCTATGAGCACCACTGACACGCAGTCGCCCGTCTGGTAACATCCCAGTTGGCCTACTGGCCTCAGAATCGGCAATATTCCCATTTCGCCTACTCCCATATTTTCCTGTATTTTCTATTTTTGTCAAGTTATGTTCTCATTATTTGTCTTTATTAACTCCTGACACAGATGTATAGCGATCGAATGGGCAACCATATATACATACAGCATACACATCCATATAGTACACATACATACAGCACAGCACACATACATATTATCAAGAGCTAATAATACTATATTAGAGGTATTATTAGCTCTTGATATTATCTTTATAGCACACACATCCATATATCACACGCACACGTATACGCGCGCAGATGTATAGCGCTTGAATGGGCAACCGGGGTTGGCGTGAGTTTGACCGACTGTGGTCCTCAGACTCCTGCTGCTAGTACTGACCGGCATGGGGAAGGGCCCACGTTACAGTTCCATTTACACCTGTGCCTTTTAACTTCCCATTCAAGAATTTCGCCGGGTACACGCCGCGTTTCCATTCGCCGGCTATAAATACATACAGCCGGGTCGTTCTCGGACGCCAGCAAAGTCACCACAGCCTCTGACTGTACGACTTCACAAGCGATATATTATATATATATATATATATATACTTTACATACACGCATTTAATTAATTACGTGCATGCTTGTAACTTTACATACACGCATTTAATTAATTAAAGGCATGCTTGTAAATAATTAAAGACGAGCCTGATCTGCTGTCATGAAATAGTAAGCGTCATGTCGATCTGGATACGAATTATGAAGTTATACATCGATATTAGCGTCCACTAGACGATGCCGCCATCTTTGGGGGGCGTTTCCACACGCTGAGTCTGATTGGTTGGAATTACGTGCATGCTTGTAACTTTACATATACGCGTTTAATTATTTGTAAGACTGTCTGATTGGTTGGAATTACAAGCATGCATGTATCTCTACATACACGCATTTAATTAATTAAAGGCATGCTTGTAAATAATTAAAGACGAGCCTGATCTGCTGTCATAGAAGCCGCATGCGACATATGCGTCGACCTACCGCGCTACACGGCGCGTCTAAACACGACATCCTCCTCCCTCCCTCCCCCTCTCGCTACGTGTTTTTTTTCCGGCCGGCGCGAATGCCAAGGCCAAGGCGAGCCCTGGCGCCACGGGAACCCGGCGCGCGCGCCTCTCCCCCCCCCACTCCCCCTCCGGAGACGAGGCGCCTGATGGGACGGGAAGCGCGAGATATTTCCCGTGTAACCCTTGCTCCCGCCAGACACTACCGGGTGCGCGCCAGCAGTATCGCTTTCACCGCCAGCCCACCCCTTCTTACTCCCCCCCCCCCGCGCCTGTATACGCTGCATCTCAGCCCATCCCGCGCGTTGCGGTGAAGGTCCTTACTGCTGCGGCGCTCAGCAGATCTCGAAAATTCGATGGACGACGTATTAGCGGCGCGTCCACCGCTTGGAATGCAAGGGCGGAGGCGGCAGCAACGGAAGCGGCGGTGGCAACAGCAGCAGCAGTGGCAACGGCGGTAACAACAGCAGCGGCATTGGCAGTAGCAGCAGCAACAACAGTAATAACAGCAGCAGCGGCAATGGCGGTAACAACAGCAACAGCAGCAGCAGCAGCAGCAGCAGCGATGGTGGATACACAGGCGGCATTCGAGAGTGTGATATAGGGGGATCTCAGCTTGTGTACCACACACTTCAAACGCAACACGCTGAATTGAAAACGAGCAAATAGGCGCATAAAGGGAAAGTGTAACCGTGCTATAGCGAGAAGCGCAAGCAGTGCTCTGTGTCCGCCTGGCACACACCGACGGCCGACGACAACAGCCGACAACACAAACCGAACAAGCGAGATGCCAGATATCTGTCAACTGCTTTGTGCTCGCAATTGTCGAGAACAGAACACTTTCAAAACTGTTGAATTTGCTTAAACGAGCCAATACGGCCGTACAATGCCTGGACACTGGTTACAGTAAACGAGCGTCCATACCGATCCGCCTGCGTGAATGGAAGAAGGAATTCGGCGGATTCCAGCCGGCCTGGGAACCGCCGACTGCAACAACAGGCGCAACAATGCGCGCAAGAATGGAGAATATGTCCAAGTGCGATCATCGCCGGACCAGTTGCTACCGACATCTAAGGTTGCCGCCAGCGTGTGGGTGCGCCAGTACCGTGGTGGCAGGGGTTGTGAGCGCGGCCACGCGACGCCCCCGCAACGAGCCACCATTGATTGAATGATTGTTCTATCAACGATTCGATTATTCTCGAACGATTGATTTATTAGATAGTTCATTAGTCGGTAGACTGATCAGTTAATTAAATGGCCGATCGATCGATCAGTTGGTTTTACTGATTGATTGACCGATCGAATAATTGTTTGATTGATTGACTGACGATTAAGTCGGATCATCATCGCACCAATGTACTCTTGGCCGAAAACCACTGTCCGTACGTGGCAGCTGCCTGCGGCAACATGCATTCACCCCCCCCACCACCAGAACCCAAATAAACTGATATTCGCACGTAACTGACGGCCGCTATGTGTTCCATCACGCCGGGAACAATGAGATAGCTTGTACCTGCAGCAGGCCCTCCACCCACGCCCCTAGACAGTGACGACGATACTAACGCTCATAGGGTCTATGTCCCCCAGGGTACTGCCGGAACGTACCCTGGGTACGGTCCGGTATACTAGAACGTACCCTGGTCACTATTTGATATGGTTAGGGTTAGGATTAGGGTTAGGGTTAGGATTAGGTTTAGGGTTAGGGTTCGGGTTATGTGTGTGTGTGTGTGTGTGTGTGTGTGTGTGTGTGTGTGTGTGTGTGTGTGTGTGTGTGTGTGTCTATATGTGAGCCAACGAGCACGAACGCGAGGCACCGACACCGCCCCGGTGCCTACATCCAGACAGACAGCAGATATACTGTAAAACGAACAGACCAGCAGACGAGAAGACTACGATAAACGCTACGAGACAGTGAGAAGACCGTAATACAGCCACTGATCTCTATTATATACTAACGTTAATATAATAGAGATCAGTGAATACAGCATACACACTGCAGAGGTCCGGTTACACAACTTCGCGCGGGTCTCTAAATTGTTGTGCTACTCACGAAAGCTTTATAATATGCTACTACTGTATCGTTTACAGCTAGTAGTACAAATGCGGCTCACATTCATGATTTATAGCAGTACAGGGTTTCGTTCGCGCTCACCACCAAGGGTCATCAAAAATCATACGACGTCTATACAACAGCCATGCTGATGCATACAAGCACTGATAGACATCGAGGGACACAAGTATGACTGGTATACAAAAAATAGGCCCCCAACCACCACCACCACCAACCAGCGTATACACACACTACATAGCAGCAGGGCCCGAGCACGCACATACTACCCCTGCCCTGTGCCGATCTCATCATCTCACCCCCACCCCCACCCACACCCCCACCGCCATCACCATCACGAACCATACATTCTCGAAACGATTCGGTAATTTTGCTGGTCAAGTACCACGTTTCACCTTCTCGCCGACGAAAAACGTATAGGAGGAATTCGGCGATCTTTTTATGCGGGCCCGCCTGAATGGGGCGGCAGCGCGCGAGCTTCGCTCGCTCCAAAATTGTCCGCCGCTGCTGACAAAGGGATCGCGCAGCAGAATTCGCTACTGTTATCCTCGCCGAGGCGACGCTCACACAATATTCACAAAAGCTGAAAACGTTCGACCCCCACCCACCCCCACCCCGACCAACTAATAACGGCCATGTCAAGTGAAGAAAAATGCCTCCTTCCTCCCCTTTCCCCCCGTACACACACACACATACACGTCCGATGCGCATTCTCACAATTTCCAGCGCGCAAGGTCGGGAAAGATATGCGAAATCTCGTCTTGAACTTATTCAGTCGGCGCCGTAATTGCCTTCCAAATAGCTGCGATTCGCGTGAGCATGTTATTCTCAATTTCCTGTGTATAATAAACTAGTTTATTTCTCTGATTATAAGATAAGAACCTTCCCAGATGAAGGAATGCGAAACGATGCGGCCAGCGTGTAGAAAACCAGTGTGCGCCCGCGCGCGTGCACACACATACACACACCCCGGACTCAAACCCTCGATTGTCTGGCCTCGGATCCCCCCACCACAACCACTCACCACTCCAACACAGGCGTAATTAAATGCCATCTATGGGACAAGATAATTCGAAGAGAAATACCCATTATTATCGCCGTCGTTGCACACAATCCGCCCGGCGAACAACAATTAGCTTAATTGTTGCCGGTGATGTTTGCCGATGGAATGCCAGCGTGTTGGCACGAGGGGTGATGTAAGGGATGAGCGACAGACTACGGAATTAACAATGCCGGTTATAAACACCTCTCAGCGGCAGCGGCGGATCGGTAAGCCTCCACTGCTTACTCCGCGCTGAGCACTGTTTAGAAGCACTTATACCTCTCAGCGATGTTTTCCTAAGTGCTTACCTCTCACCTTCATAGTTTTTCGCGGGCACTTTTATTTGCGTCGCTGTTTTTGTTAGTACATCGCTTACTTTCTTGCTTTTATTCAGCACTTATTTCAGTTCGTACCACACTGACTTGCTATTTTTCATTTCGCCCCCCCCCTCTCTCTCTACCGTCGCTGAAATGCTTGACACGCGGTGACATTTTTCAGCGCTCTACCTCTCGCTCCCCGAGCTGTTGCTGATGATTACCTCTCTCTGCGCTATTTCGCTCACGGCTAAAATGTTTTCACGTTATAACTAAGTGAAATCGAACACTCGGCCATCTGTCGCCGGACGTGCAGACGATCGCATGGCTGCGAAACCCCGCGAAACTGTGTGCGATGTTGCCTACCGATACCTATCTACCAACGGCGAGACCGCTTGTCCCGTTGATGTTGATGTTGATGTTGATGTTGATGTTAACGTTGATGTTGCCTACCGATATCTATCAATGACGAGACCGCTTGTCCCGCTGATGTTGATGTAAAACGGGCCTTTCAGCCTGCCAACAATGACGCCGTCAACTCGCTTCCTGCGGCAGATCCTAACCCTTTCTCCACGGCTCTGCACGGCCACGCAGCATTTCAACACTCGAAGTTGAAGCGTTGCAATCAAGCTGCGAGCAGCTCACACCTGGCCACTTATAAATTTTAAAATTTTACCTGCACTGTAACAACTTATGTGTGAACATAATAAAAGTCGGCTAAAAAGCATTCCGGCGCCTACTAAATATTTATAAATATCGTTTCCGATAAGTAGAATAAACGTTCGGCCGAATTGCTTTTCAAAATTTTAATCCTTACTAAAACCACATCTCAAAGTTTTAATTTACTAATAAAAATTCACAACCTCGAGCCGTCCTGCTCATTGAACGTGCACGCTCGCTCGCACACAGGTAAGCACGCATATATGCGCGCGCATATTCACCCATGCATCCACACAGAAGCGCGCACACACAGACGCACGCACGCATACACGCACGCGCGTCAATGTGTCAATGCATGCACACATCTGTACACACACACGCACGCACGCACGCATGCACGCACGCACGCACGCACACACGCGCACACGCGCACACATACACACCGACTCAACACACTCTCTCTCTCTCTGCACTTTGCCATCAACCCTTGCGCGTGACAATTTCTGACTTTCCTCTATTTAGCGACTATAAGTAGCGCGAAAGCCGCGGCTTCGCGCACGCAGATCGCCTCTCCGCGCCGAACTGACAGCGTCACAATCGCGACGGCTAAACACCGTCTCGGCGAAAAACACAACATTCCGAATGCACTTAAAAACGACGAAATATCATTCATGCGTCGAAAGCCCCGGCTAGTCGCTTCTTAAGAACAGGAAATGGCAAGGCTAAGCACACAGGCGCTATTTGTCGAAAGACGGCGCACATTAGTAAAAGACACCGGGGACGATGTTCGCACAATGCACTACTGTGCCCGCGTTGCGAGCACGGGCCAATGCGAAGAGGCGGGGGAGGTTGGAATTCACTACAATCACGCGCTAATCACATCAGCAATTCAGCCGCCTCTTCGCCGCCTCCTCCTCCTCGCATCCACAAGCGCTAATGTTTATATTCTTCGCGTAGAGAAAGAAAGACGAACAGGACAGAAAGAAAGAGAAAGATAGAGATAGAGATAGATACACGGCCGCGAAAAAGGCAGTTACCGAGTATACGCAAAGCAGGTCGCGTTCAGAGAGAGCGCGGGAGAGAGAGAGAGAGCGCGCGAGAAAGAGAGGGGGAGGAAGAGCGCGCGAAAGCGAGTGAGAGAGAGAGGTGATGGGTGCAAGGCAGAGCGATTGTGGGAAATTCACAGAGAGGAAGCAATCCGACCGAAACCGATCTGACCTCGCTAGGCTCTATACTTGGTTAGCTGGCAAACACATGGAGACGTCGATATCAGCAGTACATGTAGATAGATACCTTACTTCAAACATGATTATTACTTCTGTTTAAATACATTTATAATCAGTCCCATCCCATCTCATCCGGCATCATACCATCCGGCTCAAATCTCTACAGTGCCATACATGTAGGTACCTCCGGAACCTCTGCTAAACTAACTGTGCGTTTTGCACAGCAATTTTTTTTACACAAAAAAGGCTAAATCTGCACGCAAACGTCTAGATGATTACATCGAATTTCAAACGTGATTTTCATCCCAATATTTTTTGACAACTGTCTGAGATGTTAAAATTGGAGGTTGTACACAGCAAAGGCCCACCGTCTTCCACCCGCCCACACCCATCGCACGTGCACGAAAACGCAATAAAGAACACACTGCATAATGAGGCCACACTCGCACGGATTTCTTATTTGCAGGCACCAAGAGTCAATAAACTTACTATCTACCCTTTGCTGCCACCCGAACGGCATGTCGAAATCAGCCCGCCTGGTTTTTTTGTAACCTTGACCCATCATTTCTTTAATTGTTTAATTACAGTCGTGCGAGTTTGCTAAGCGCGCGAAGAAACGGGAAATTATTTTCCTTATCCGTGACCACCACACCACCCCCTCCCCCGCCCCCGCTGAAAGGCAGCTTGCTGTGCGGACAGGAAATCAGGAACAGAGCGACCCTGCAGAGTGATTAACAATGTGTGCGACAGCGCACCCACCACAGCTGCCACCACCTCTCGCTCGCACTCTCACTCACACAGCCGCACGCACGCACGCTCGCACGCTCGCAATCAGCCTCTATATGACTCTCACTCACACTTTCACAGTCTCACTCACTCAGTCTCACTCAAACTCACAGTCTCGTCCTAGCTCTCACTCACACTCACCCAAACCAAACTATCAACGAAACTCCTCGGCACGAGAAGGAATAAAGCAGCCGAAGCCAAGATGGGGCTTCACCCCCACACAACCCACCCCCCCATGGCATCGGTGGATGTGCGGCATATTCACGTTCGAACACGGCATCAGTGGAGCTCAAGGGGTCGTTGTCGTATCAGGTACTACAGATATGTACCTGAGGTACATTTATGTATACACAAAGTGTACCAGACTTGTACTACAGAAGTGTACCCTAACCCTAGCCCTAACCCTAACCCTAACTCTAACCCTAACCCTAACTCTAACCCTAACCCTAAACATACCTCATATAAAAATATAAACATAATACCAAGAGCTAATAATACTCTTGATAATACTAAACACCCGAAAACTACCTCGAGTACATATCTGTAGTACCTGATACGACAACGACCCCATCTGCATCAGTGGATGTCCGGATGCGTAGCCTGGAGGCTAGGCGACCGATTCCGGACGTGTAACCACTGCGTATTCGAATAAACTTTCGGTCTATCGGACCTTCGGTCTATAGGACTGTAACACAGTGGAAGTGTAATTGAGAGGTAGTATTTGTGAATGTGCGTTCATATTATTTTCAGTTTTTACTGACTCTGTCACAAATGTCTGTGATATGCGCTCTTGTTACCATGCCCACAGTGTATGCGTGTAATAGTGGGTGCTGGTAATGCCTGACACGTAACGAACGTCACCTCCCACGCAGCGTGAGGGAGACGATGCAGCACGAATGACTTCTTCCTTTCTTCCCGCATTCGCATTCCCCCGGAGTATAAAACCACTACGGCGTCTTTCTGCCGCATTTTAACCCTTTATACGCGTACCACAATTTACGTTTTTCTCCCCTTTTAACCGATTATACCCATTTTACATTTTTGCCCACGAAGTTATATACATTCGAGATAATGCGTGCCCCGATTTCTTCGGTACCACATGATTATTTTCGCCGAACAACTCGCGAAAAGCAACGAGAGGTAATTTGCTCCAGTTTCGTGTTCCCCATGCGGTTTCGAAGCCGGCGAACATCTTTCCCACGCAGACGTCGCACAAAGACACGCCACAGTCGTCTTTGCAGCGAGATTGGCGTCCGATCGAGCTCGCTGTGGTCGAAACGTAGCTAATTTAGATTATGCATGCGAGCGTGGGCGGCGTTTAGCGCTGCCGGTGATGACGACGTCCTGATTATAGCCTGCAGAGAGAGAGACCACACAGGCCACACAGTCTCTCTCTCTCTCGGGGGGTGGGTTGTGTGGGTGAAGCCCCATCTTGGCTTCGCTGCTTTATTCCTTCTCGTGCCGAGGAGTTTCGTTGATAGTTTGGTTTGGGTGAGTGTGAGTGAGAGCTAGGACGAGACTGTGATTTTGAGTGAGACTGAGTGAGTGAGACTGTGAAGTGTGAGTGAGAGTCATATAGAGCTGATTGCGAGCGTGCGAGCGTGCGTGCGTGCGGCTGTGTGAGTGAGAGTGCGAGCGAGAGGTGGTGGCAGCTGTGGTGGGTGCGCTGTCGCACACATTGTTAATCACTCTGCAGGGTCGCTCTGTTCCTGATTTTCCTGTCCGGCACAGCAAAGCTGCCTTTCAGCGGGGGCGGGGGAGGGGGTGGTGTGGTGGTCACGGATAAGGAAATAATTTCCCGTTTCTTCCGCGCGCATTAGCAAACTCGCGACGACTGTAATTAAACAATTAAAGAAATGATGGGTCAAGGTTACAAAAAAACCAGGCGGGCTGATTTCGACATGCCGTTCGGGTGGCAGCAAAGGGTAGATAGTAAGTTTATTGACTCTTGGTGCCTGCAAATAAGAAATCCGTGCGAGTGTGGCCTCATTATGCAGTGTGTTCTTTATTGCGTTTTCGTGCACGTGCGATGGTGTGGGCGGGTGGAAGACGGTGGCCTTTGCTGTGTACAACCTCCAATTTTAACATCTCAGACAGTTGTCAAAATATTGGATGAAAATCACGTTTGAAATTCGATGTAATCATCTAGACGTTTGCGTGCAGATTTAGCCTTTTTTTGTGTAAAAAAAAATTGCTGTGCAAGAAAACGCACAGTTAGTTTAGCAGAGGTTCCGGAGGTTACCTACATGTATGGCACTGTAGAGATTTGAGCCGGATGGTATGATGCCGGATGAGATGGGATGGGACTGATTATAAATGTATTCAAACAGAAGTAATAATCATGTTTGAAGTAAGGTATCTATCTACATGTACTGCTGATATGCGACGGTCTCCATGTGTTTGCCAGGCTATACC
>NW_014577367.1:299412-311321 GCF_000485595.1 Priapulus caudatus
GAGAACGAGAGAGAGAGAGAGAGAGAGAGAGAGAGAAGTTGAGAGAGAGGAGAGAAGAGAAACGAGAGAGGATAAGAAGGGAGAAGGAGAGAGAGAGAGAGAGACGAGAGAGAGAGAGGAGAGAAAGAGAGAGGAACAGATGAGCACTGAGAGTAATGAGCAGATGAGCAGAGAAGAGATCCGCAGCAGAGATGACGAACGAGACGAGACTGACGACGAGACGAGAGAAGGGAGAGAGAGCAGAGAAGAGAGAGAGAGAAGAGAGAGAGAGGACGAGGAGGGACGGAGAGGGGAAGAGAGTGAGGAGGAGAGACGAGAGAGAGTAGAGAGATCGGACGAGATGAGAAGATCTGTCTGACCGTCACCCGACCCCCCCCCCGGCACCCGACCCACCTGCCCACACACCCACGCTCGCGACGAGTCACTCACCTGTAGCGCAGAGGGCGATGAAGGTCTGGGCGTGTCGTCGTACCATGTCGGCTCTGTCCGAGGTCAGCTGCAGCCGAGACATCAGATGCTCGAGAAAGTCGTGCGCCGTCACCGCCGACAGGTCCCATTTTAGCCGACTGAGCACGTAGACTTCCCAGTCCTGGGGAGAGGAAGAGGGGGGGTGTTAGAGACGAAAACCTTAATTAAACACCCTCGTTTAATTACACACGCCGTTGTAGTTAATTAACGTCGCGGCTCGACCTGGAATTCGAGTTCGAGAGGCGGTGCGGGGCGTGAGAGCGATCGCGTTTTAGAAAAGAAGACCAGACGCGATTTTATGGGTCGTAAAACATAATCGAAATGGAAATTCCGACCTCTGATAGAGTTTCTTGATCACAATCTGCCATCGTGGCATTGCTGCTGCGCATAGTGGGTAGAAAGGCTATTCGGACGCACGGCAGAATCGCGCACGGGCGCGCTGCGTGCATCGTGGCGAACGAGTTACACACTACACACACACGCACACATTGTAAACAAATTCGTGTTTTGTGCTGGTATTGTGCCGCGCGCCGGTGGAATTTGTCGCCGGCCAAGCAAGTTTATCGAGTGGTGGTATGTAAACAAATCTTACCTGGCAGCCCCTTCGTGACTACATGGTACTGTGGGGTGGGGTGGGGGTGTTTGGCTCGCTCACAGGGGGGGGGGGGAGTAGAAGACCGATTCGGGGTCGTTTTTCAGCTACGATCAAGAGATCGGCTGCCATGAACCTACGCTTAGAAGTAGCTTACTTGGCACATTTTACACATTAATTTGGTGCTCACAACTCATGCGGACACCTGCAGTGTGTGACCAACCTATACTGACAAACAGCACTCTGGTAACCTGTTCCCAAACACAGGGCTAACCTGCGGGGAGGGGGTGAGCGCACAGCGTGCGGCAACAAACAACTACGTAATCTAGTCTGACAATAGCAGACGTAATTCTCGCCGACACAATAGCTTTGCAATCTAATTACCACAATGGGAAGCTTCTTGAGATATAAACATGCAACTCCACACTGCCACTCACCCCCCCCCCCCCCCCCACCCCACCCCCACCACCACCTTCAACCCCAGCTGTTAACAACAATGTACTGCTGCTGCTGCTGCTGCTGCTGCAATGCGTTAGATTTATTAGAGCTCCTCGTCGTCGCCGTGCAAAAAGCAACTATACGCAAACTTACACTGCGCCTACCAGCCGACAAAACTTACACCCGACCTTCGCGAAGGTACTTGACTCTTTATGGGTTAAAAGAAGCTCGGAAGATCAGGAGCTGGGCGGAGCTGCTGCTGAGCAAGGCAAGAATGCAGCCATCGTAGCGCTCGTGCAAAACACGCAAAATAGGGCGGAGACGCGCCTAGTGCGCGCGCATGCGTGCATCACACACGACGCATCTCCCAAGGGCTTCAGCGAACGAAAGTTCACGCGAGGTCACGCGAGGCTGCGTACTCGCTGCGATAGATTTCAGACGCTAATCTCGAAAATCGCAAAGAAGAGAATGTGAACGTAAGCGGAGTAAAGGACATTGAGCAAATAACGGAAAGGCATCAACGTATTAAACTAGCACTCGCGCATTGCACTCCCACGAACGGATGCGCCTACACACGCTCAACCCACCGCAGCATTGCCGAAACGAGGATGTGTAGGTGGAGGAAAGGAGTGGGGGAACTGGCACATATCTATAAATCAGGTGAACCGCACATGCAAATGACAAGCACCTTGACCGCAGGAATGGAAGCATACACATACATGAAGCAAGCATACATGGAGTGCGCGCTCTCAGACGTTTTAACAGCACTGCTGCTCTTATATAAACCGAACTCTTATATGCAGACAGACCGATATCGTAGATTACAGCTAGATGCATACCACCGCCTCCCCTTCCCTTCTTTCCTCACCCCTCCCTCCCCCTAGCCATGTGTCGGGGGAACGCACCTTTTCAGAAATGGAACGGGAAGGAACCTGTGCACTGGCACTGGCAGTGGGCCTTAAATCCATCGACACGAGATCAATAAAACCTGGATGGCAAACATCGGAAGGCCAGCGTCCTTGAAAACGTGTGCTGCTCTGGGGTCTCCTTATCTGAGCACCGGGGAGGCGGCCGCCCGTCCCGACAATCCCCACTTATCGGCCAACTGCTGTTTGTGTTAACAGTGATTTACAAGTATTTGGCGAAGGCAAGGGCATCTTAAGTCACCCTTTGCTTTGCTCTGTACCGCCGCGCGGTGAGATTACTCTGAACACCCCCTACCACCCACCCACACACACACGCGCGTGCGCACACACAGACAGACAGACACACGCACGCACACATACAATCACTCGCACAGGCACGCATGCGCAGGCACACGCGCGCCCGCACTAGTTTATTGCCGAAAAGACTGGTCAGATCCCTTTCGACACGCGCACGCACGAACGCACGTATGGTAACACACGCAGACGCTTGTACACACGCACGCACACACACACAAACACGCGCGCGATGCTAGATTTAGTGTTGATGAGACAGACTAATCAGCCCCGCACGCACGCGCACGAACGCACGCACGCACGCACATACACACACGCACGCACGCACGCACAAACCTAGTCTGTGTTTGAGAATGGGCAACCCCCCAAATCAACTAATCGACCCAACTGCAACTCATCTGCCGGCCCGCACACCTGCTCGTCCATGTGAAGGATTCCAACCTGCACAGGTGAGATAATCACCCAGCGCAGGCCCAACACACAAGGTGTGCTGACAACGTTTTATCAGTACATCGGTGCGGGACACCTGTCATCAGACAGAGAGCCACAGAGAGGTCGACGCTGCAAGCACGCATGCAACAGTGTGATCTTACAGTGAGTGCCACATAATATACAAATATATACACAAATATACAATGGTGTTGGTGTTGGTGTGTGTGTGTGTGTGTGTGTGTGTGCGCGCGCGCGTGCGTGTGTGTGCGCGTGTGTGTGCGTGCGTACGTGCATGTGTGTGTGTGTGTGCGTGTGTGAGTGTTCGCCCGCTTACACTACCGGCCGGTCACCGTGTTAATAAATATATAAATATACCCTTAAACTTTACATATGATATTATTGAATCAAAGAAATCACACGCACAACGTTTATGGGTTGCAGCACGCGCACAATGTCTCATAACAAGCTCGCGTTAGTGCACGACAAATTCTTTCGCCCCATTTCAAAAGCGTCTGCCCAAATTCATCTTATTATTGCCAAACAAGGACCTAAGCACATGTTTAAATAGGAGCGCGGTGTGGCCATGTGGCCTCGTGCGCGCATGAACCTGAATAGAAACACGGAGCGTAAGCACTGTGTGACTTTTGCATGCCGGATAGTCAATAAACTAAAGGCACTTGGGTCATGCAGAGATGAGCAGCGAGACCCTAGGCCTGCATTCCCTCCCACAAAGCTTCCCAATTCCGACGAGATCAAATAGCCACGCTTGACTTGTGACAATGCTAATTTGTAGAAGTCACTCGGCGACCATTCTCCCCCCCCCCCCGATGGATGGACCGGGGGAGGGGAGGAGAAGAGGCTACAACACCGCTGCTTTCATTACGGCCACATTCGCTTACATTCCGGCCACATCCCACGCAACCGGACAACAAAACGAGAGTTAGACTTCGCGATAGGAAGCTAGGATAGGACAGTCGGCTGGCCATAAAAGCCTGTCCGACGGAATAGATGATGCAGCCAGCGACCGTCCGTCCCTTCAGCTCGGCCCGCGCTCCGAGCCGCGAGTTCAGGCAGAGTACACAACAACTCCTGGGAAAGTTTCGCAATGAAACCTGTTCCCTTTCTGGGTCTTGCCGCTCATCAGGCCGGCCAGGCACGATCGGAATGCGAAAAACTACTTTCAAAAAACAAATCCTCCACATCACTGGCTGCCGAACGATGATCGGTAATAATTTGCAATATTTATCAGAGCGATAGCTCAGATCCTAGATACAATAATGTAATCCAACGCGCGTGCGTGCGTGCGTGCGTGTGCGCGCGTGGGGGTGCGTGCGTGTGTTGGATTTACATTAATCTACCTACACTTTTTTTTATATATAAGTATCGTATTTCTTTTTGAGCCTCGTGATTCTTAGAAAATCGACATTTTGAGCCTTAAATAATTCTTAAATAATTGTTGAAAAAATCGACTTATATTTTCATTAAAACTGTTAAATGCGATGGCATGTAAAACGTGGTGGTTGAACGAAAGAGGAAAAGACTAATATCCAATAAAAGAACCAATGTATAACACAACAAGAAAGTAACCCCTCCTTTTCAAAATATATGCAATTCGTTAAACTACAGTAATATGACTTCTACGCCATCAATGTCTTCGAGGCCAATATAGGCCGCATCATGCCACCGTGTACCTCGTTGAATCGAGTGACAATGTGTGTCTGATGATCGACTCATCGAGCCTCAGCATTATTCTTAAAAAATTCTTAAAATTTGGGAAATCGAGCCTCGATGATTCTTATAAAAAGAATTCTTATATAAAAAAAAGTGTGTAGCTCCTATCGCACGCACAATGTGTGAGCCCTGGTGCAATCTTGATGCATAAACGGCACAGTGCTGTGCATATTTTCAGACGGTCTGATCTGAATAGGGACAACTGGTTCAGCCTCCACTGTTACTCAGTGGGTGTCTTTGCACGGCTGCCGAGCACAATAGTCCATTCGCAGACAATAAACTGCCTATTTCCAGTCCTAATCAGACATTATTCAGGTCTCTGAGAGACCACACATCTACTTGTCCAACTACAAAGCAACTAAAAGAACATCCACAAGTCCATAAATGTTACTGCACTCCGTTAATAGACAAGATCATTGGCAGTTTCAACACCCTTGGGATCACAATGCTAAATTTGGATGGCATGTGTGAAATGCCTGACCAATGGCAGAAACATGTCACCCGTAGGTCTAATACACAACAAGCATCAACTGCACTCCCCCACGAAATCTACACAGAAGTGTTTACCTCAGAGTTCGTGACATATTTATAAACGTTTGATACACCTCCATGTACACTATGCATCTAACTTGTTCATATCTTTGCTATTTCCTATAAAAAGCACATATTATACCTTTGTATCACTAAAATCAGGAAACAATCCACCTACGTACCATGAGTTGTTGACAGTTAATAGAGTTTTCCGTGTAATAGCACAGCTTCTCGGCTGTTAATGGGTTAGAGTCTTTCAGCTTCGAAGCCAGGAACATGCACACTGCTCCGAGAAGCTGAAGATGAGCTTTTCTTGATGGCACTATTGAAAGGTATCGGTCCAAATAATTCATAGCCAGTGGAAATACTTCCTCTTCACATTTCATCTCCTCGCATATCTGAATAAAATGAAGCGCAACAAATATTAAGTATCAACATTATGCAACAACATTGACTGACAAAACTTTGGTAAATAAATCCATACTGAGAATTTTAACGAGCAACTGATAATAAGTGATAACAGAAGTGTGGTGTACACAGTACAGCAAGGCAAAAGGCAACTATATAATATACAATGTTATACAAATTCAGACGTCTAGCTGCACTGTCTGGAAATTTTCTAGCGTATAAACAATCGGGCTAGGTTATATCAATGTCAATCAAAGTCAATCAATGTAACCGATGTCAATCGCCGTGGAGGCGGTGGAGCCCTTTCATATGCTTACCTCTAACATCCACATTGCTACCGTTTTCCGCATGCACGGCTGTATTTCTTGTTGAACACATTTAAAATACCCTGAATTTGGTAGATACTTGTCCTCTGTCAACAGGAGGTTTTGCACAACTCTTCTATCTCGCATCAAAACGGGATCTTGGTGAGCTCGTGTCATTTCTTCACCGACCGATTCACAGCAGTACAAACGCGGATCCATGCTGGAGTTCTGCGCCACACTGTCCGCCAGCATATAAACGCAGCAACCACAAGCGAACAAGTTTCACTCGCAGCCAGTGCCAGCCACGCACTTTCAGCCAGGCGTGACTAACCAACCTATCACGCGCGGCAGCGCTTGCGTGCCTCTAGATAGCTTGCATATAAATATCTTCGCATAGGCTGCGGCGGCGTGCTTGTGCAGCTTTCTTTGTCTCGATCGAAATTCCGACACTTGTAGTTGAATAATATTTTAAAATAGTGACCGCGTGTACAAGGCTGCACGGCATCACACAATGACTCTTTGACTGATGGTTTTCGTAATGATTCTCTCACAGAAGTTGTCTTTGTTGGGGCGAGGGGAGTTTGAAGGGGGAGGGATGCTACATTATACCATCTACCATGATCAGACCTTTAGTAAAATCAGGATATTTAACGCAGGGTACAATCATCGTTTCCATAACGCATGGGAAATGGTTTATGTTATGCAGAGCAGAATCTATCGAAAGCATAAAGATAATGGCTCCACGCGCTATGCGTGTTATAATGGGTGGCAGTAGGGTATATCGACGCGTTTGCGCGTGCACGGTGGGCGTACTGAGAATAGAGATGACAGAGGCATGGTATGGCGTCAAATAAGCGGTGCATACGCGATTGCAATCGTATGCGTTTCTTATGGGCACAATTAACGAATGCAACCATCGGGTATACCTAATTTAGTACATATGCAAGGGTTGCGCATGAATTTGTTATATTGCTATGTATGCAGAGATATTTGATATTTGTGATGTGCCTGTTTGAGGCATATCGACACCAGATGCTATGAACTCGCATGACAATCAATTGTTTTTTTGATAAGGATAAATTAAAAATGAAATGTTTCTAATGTTAGAAATGTCGTCTTTATTAGGTACCATTAAAATTCTATGTTATTTAAACGTTGATGACAATCGACTGTCTGTCTATTGCTATCAGGTATAGGAAACAATTAAGACGTATACGTGCACATGGCTATATGTACGAGATAACAATATAAATTATCCCTGGATGGTAGCAAGAGCTGCATTGACTTTCGAGGTGAATAAAAGTACATGTTGCCAGAACAAACCACACAATTGCTGTTTTATTAGATGGCTAATCATTTAATCAAAATTATCAAACTGAATGAAACAATTGGCTCATTAGCAACAATTGTTTTCCATAAAACATAACAGGTAATAGAAAAACAGGTAAGAACATTACACACATACCTACAACATTTCAAATGTAAGTTTTATTGAAGTTAACAGTAACATATTAAAGATATAAGTTACAAATATATAGAAATCGAGAAAATATATAAATCTATTATATCGAAAAAATTAATTGAAAGTAAATAAATAAATAAATAAATAATTAAGGTTAGGCAGAATTTTACCAAAGTAGATGAATCCAGAACATTAGATGTCATTTCTCGAGGCAATGCCGCTGTCAAAGACAAACCATCAATCATTATTTACACAGGTACAGATATCACTTACGAATACCAGTCCCGTTGAAAGCAAATGCAATAACAGATGCTGCCTCAATAGATAGAGCAAGCGCAACACTGTATTTTTATAAGGATAATGATAATGCATCTAACCTTTGTTCCTTATTAATTGTTGTTACGAGACTCGAATACAATTTTGTACAATTCGCGAAGAAGTCCGGTGACTTCGGAAACGTCCTCTGGTAATGTTTTTCACGTTTCCTTGCAGAAATCACGAAGCGCAGACACAGAATTGGTGATCACATTTTGCGTATTCATGCTTTCCCTTCGTTTTAGTAAATCAGTCATGTCATTCTCCACCACAGTCTAAAATCCCCCTTTGCCGTATTTCACGTTCGAGACCGCCGTAGTTTGAATCCTTAATCTCCTAATGTCTGCTATCCGACCGCATACCTGCAATACCTCACAGCAAGGATGCGCTGACATCTCGGCTGAGTACATGGTATGGCCAGGGAGTCTATTATAGACTCCCTGGTATGGCTCTTGCGACGAACGAAGAGCCCGAGTCCACGGGGACTTCACTCTCTGGTAAAGGAAAGCCGATGCCTCTACCCGTCCCGTGACTGAATGACCGCGGAAGGCCCGAAAAAATGCGGACGGCCATTTTCCTGTAGGGTGAATGTGAATCTCACCACGAGTTCGTCGTTCAATTATTTATTTATTTATTTATTTATTCATTTCTTTGTTTATTTACTCATTTATTTGATGACGGCACATCGGTAAAAGTGAGAACGTGAGTTTCCAAGCTCCTCGCTGTCACTGCAGTAAATGCGAGAGAGTTTAAACAAAGGACACGCGACAACGCCAGTATAGGCAGCGAAAAGTACATTTATTCGTCTCCGGACACCCGGCCTATGATTCCTGGCCTGAAACCAATAAACCAATCCGTCTCGGCTCTGGGCGACCATGTCATCGATTCCCAGATCTGCTTCCCATCTGCCGGCCCGAGAGGTGCAACCGTCGGATGAGAAGAAGTTACGCGGGATCATTCATTGTCCGCTATAGGCGGCCTCAACAGTCGATCGATTCGTGAAGGCGCTAGCAGGAGTCCAGTATATAGGTAACACGCGCACCTAGGTAACATGACCGCCTATAGGTAACACGGTCGCCTATAGGTAACACGCTTAACTAGGTAACATGACCGCCTATAGGTAACACGGTCACCTATAGGTAACACGGTCGTCTATAGGTAACACGCCCGACTAGGTAACATGCCCGCCTAGGTAACACGACCGCCTATAGGTAACACGGCCGCCTAGGTAATACGCCCGCCGCCTATAGGCAATACGCCTGCCTATAGGTAATCCGACCACCTATAGGTAACACGGCAGCCAAGGTAGTACGCCCGCTATATATGATATATATATATATATATATTATACGTATAATATTATATATATATATTTGATATATTATATGATATAGATCAGTGAACAAGACGGCAAGCGGCCGTACTGCTCTACGATGAACTATTGTCTTTTAGCGCCATCTAGGGGATGATATCGTTCATAATTTAGCGAACCCTCGTGATAGAGACGTTATGAGGTTATCAGTCCTTTCTATTCTATTTCCCACCCAGCTCGTGGATTGCGAATTTATCGCCCGGGAGGGAACATTTGAAAGATGAAAACTATTATTTCTCAAGTTTGGAAATATTTGTGTAAAATGATAGTTTCCCGAACAATGATTTCGTGAGGTGGTACAATCTATGATGGGGCGCACACAGGAATTATAAAAACGACTATTCTATCATATGTCTTTTATAGACACGCTCTGTACACAGAGACTCTGAAGAAATTTCTACCATTTTTCCAAAATCAGTAATGATGTGTTCATCTCTAAAATATACAATGTTCATAAAAGAAATCGAGACGTATAATAATCAAAGTTCGGTCATAATTATTTATGATGATTATTTTTGATGAAATATACATATATTTTCCCCAGCCCATTTTACTGTAAATAGTGGCATCGCACCTGTTTTTAATAGTTTTTTTCACCAAAAAAACATGTTTGTTTTGTACTAACGGTTTCGAAATACGGACCACATTTTCAACTTTGAGTAACTAGAAGAAAAAAACTTCAGTATACTCTATCATTTTTACAGACTGCAAATTTTTGTAAACATTTACTCGTTCTTCTCCAGTAAGAGCGTGGACGCGTGTTCTATTTCCTGTGAGCGTCTCATGTAACAGAGGAGGATGGCCAGACAGGGGCAGATCTAGCTTTTAGGAGACGGGGGGGGGGGGAGGATATTTGAGTGAAGGCGTTGATGCCACCCCACCTGGAAAATTCAGGCAGCTGTGTGGCCACAGGGGAAATCCTCGATCCCAGCCCGCAGACTGACCTTTTTAAAATATTTTTGGCCCTAATTTACTAACCAATTTAACTACGGCTGTGGGTGGCTAGGGAACGGCTGCCCCCTAGATTTTGGAGCAAAATTAAAATACGCCTAAAAAGACTATTTTGTAAAGAATTTTTTGGTCACTTATCCGTGAAAGCCTTGCCTCAGACCCACCCCACTATGGACGTCGATCAAGAGCTGCGCTCGTCCCTCATCAATTACACAATTGAGTCATGAAATTTTGCCCCCTCCCCATGAATTTGCTCAGCCTACGGCCCTAGTATCATAACATTAGTCAGTGGCTGAACGGAGGAGTTGCAACCCCCCAACCCCCTCTAGATCCGCCACTGCCAGAGGAGATGGCTAGGTACGCCTCTCGATCAGTCTTAGAAGTCTCTCAGAAGTTCTCATATAGAGCACGGAGAACATGACAGCTACAGTCACGCGTAACAGAGAGGATCGCTTTCGCATACGGAATCCTCTCATACTATACACTTGTATTATATATGTATTATATATATATATATACATGCGTGCATGCGTGCGTGCGCGTGATACGCTTTGGATCTCTTCCCACTCTCATCTCGGCGATCTCGTAATGAAGTCACCATAGAAATAGAAATGATATCGGCGCTATCCATTTCTACGGAACCAACCATAGGCATATATAGAGTCTGACATTATAACCCAACTATAGCATTATATTTTATTTCAAGAGCCAATAATACATGTATTATTTATCCACAGTGGATATGAGCTGAGCAGACACTGAGCTTGGACTTGGAGTAATCATAATCAGAATGATTAATTTACTGATTTAGAATAATAACTCCAAGCACTGATTGTGGCAGCTATTCTCCTCCCGCGTGTGCAGTAAACATTTCACCGAGGATATTAAAAGTTAAAAAGTTAAATTCTTCCCGTGCCTATGTGGAACATATTATAGGACTATGGGAGGGGATTTGTGTCAATATTCCAGCATTTGTTCATTTCATGATTCAATTCATCATTTCATGATTCAATTCATCATTTCATAATTCAATTCATCATTTCATAATTCAATTCATCATTTCATTGTTCATTTCATCATTCAAATCAATTATTTCATTAATGTATTATTTATTTGGTCATTTCATGATTCAATTATCCATTTCAAAGTGTCATTTCATCATTTCATCATTTCATCATTTCATGATTTCATCGTTCTATTCAAGCATTCGAGGTTCGAGCATTTGAGTGGTCAATTCATAAGTTCATCACTCCATTCGAGCATTTCTTCATTTCATGATTCAATTATCTATTTCATAATTCAATTCATAATTTCACACTTCAATTCATAATTTCATTCTTCTATTCATCATTTGATCGTTAATTTCCTCATTCAAATCAATTATTTAATTAATTTAAACATTAGTTTGAGACTATGTTTGAGGCAATGTGCGGTGAATGTGTCAATATTACATGACGTCATGAGGCAATGTGCGGTGAATGTGTCAATATTACATGAACATACATTTCATAAGTGGGTGTTGCTATCACTGATCTCTATAATATAATCTGGACAGGGCATTGGCTACGTGTCGGTGACGCTAAACGTCCGCCATCTTTCCGCTCGTAAAAGAAGGATTATAGGCGCGTTCACACGGACGTTTTTGGCCCGAGCCTAATTAGGCCCGTGCCAGATTTGGCTCGAG
>NW_014577367.1:311925-313342 GCF_000485595.1 Priapulus caudatus
GAAGAGGTATTGTGGATGCCCTAAACTCGATGATGGGTGTCTTCATCAAGTGGCCAACTGGCAGCGAAGCAAACCGCGTAAAAAACTCATTCGAAAGAAAGCGTGGCATACGTGGCATAATCGGTGCAATCGATGGCACCCACATCCCCATTCTTGCTCCCCACCACATGCCTGAGGCCTATGTGAACAGAAAGGGATTTCACTCCATCAACGTGCAGGCAGTGTGTGACGACAACATGTTCTTCACGAATATTTATGCCGGGTGGCCCGGTTCCGTACATGATGCAAGGGTGTTTGGCAGCTCTCCTCTCGGGCAGTCACTCAGTGAACAGCGGCAACAGCCGCACCAGCAGTGTCCAGGGGACACATTCCTAATAGGTGATGCAGCCTATCCACTCGTTGCTCACTCCTTTCCGTGACATTGGGCGACTGACGCAAGATCAGAAAAACTATAACTACGTGCACAGCAGCAGCCGCATGGTTATAGAGCGTGCGTTTGGCCTATTGAAAGGCCGCTTTAGAAGGCTAAAGCTCATAGAGGTGACGGCGATCGAGGAGTGTGTCCACGTTATCACTGCTATTTTCGTGGCACATAACATTTGCCTGATTGCAGAGGATGAGGAAATAGAAGTTTATTGACAATGATAACTCTGAGGATGCCGACTCCACTGTATGCTTGGCATCAACTCCTGGTCTCGGATCCGGACACACTGCAGGATCCCTGAGAAGACAGGCCGTGGTAGATAGCTTGGGGTGTCATATTTAATCATCGGGCATTTATCAGACAACCCCTGGGATGTCACATATGAAGAGTTGCATGATATTTAATGATTAGTTAGATAAGTTGCATAGAGTTAAATGATGTTCCACATTTTCAGTGTTAACATGGAGGGTTTTTATCATCACATTTATTTACTCGACTTAAACACATCTAGAAATGCAGATAACATCTGCATTTTCTCGTTATGCATCTCATTAGAGCCAGCAGTAAAATGCGGCCAGATGTTACGGGCGTCCTTGAGGACATTTTCCATGTCATCAAAGAACACCCATGTTTTCCGACCATTGCCAGATTTTGCGTTGTGGTCAACAACACTTTTATACTTTCTGACCAGGTTTTTCCAATTTGTTTTAACCTGCAATCCTGTCACCTGAAGGANGATGCACATTGCGCCACATTCTTACCCATTCCGCTGTTTAGTAGCACATGTCGCTGTTTAGTGGCACATTCCGCGGTTTACTATAATATCTTTTACACATTTTGGGGTCCGGACCCCCTTTTTTTACCACAAAAAAGGGGGAAAAACATACACACACACACACACACACACACACACACTTCTCTTATATTGTCTCCATAAAAAAATCCATCCGACAATTTATGAACACAACAAAAGTAAGAAAATCGTGGAAGGTT
>NW_014577368.1:0-1515 GCF_000485595.1 Priapulus caudatus
TCATCCGCGGACACTTTCTGCCACATTTTTCCAAAATCAGATCCTGAAGGCGCTTGCTGCATCTCGTCTAAAATAGCCCAGCCTGCAACCGCAGTCGGTATAATCGTTGGGTGATGGGCAAACTCATGTAGTGTCCTAAACGGATACTGGATTGTTGGGATCGCAAAGATGCTGAAAAGATTGCCAAGGTACAATGCGCAAACTGTAAGAGCGAAGAGCCACCACATAGACAGTAGCATTCGGGATGGAACAGTTCGAGGCAAGCTGACTCCTCCTTGCTGAAGGAATGAACAAAAAATATAGACCATATAGTAGCCTATTCCTCGAGAGTTTTCTGTGGTTTCTTCTAGGCCTCTGCCGTTATGCGGTCTTCTCTCAATAACCGCCATAATAGCTGCTGTCGCAAGTGAATACGCAAGCACGCATAGCCAAATGTAGACATCAAATGGACCTAGAATATCTAACAAGGCCATTGTTTCCCGTGGTTTTTTAATAATTACCACATTGTAGCTATCGAATATTGGTGTTAAAAATTTTACAATGGCCGCACGTTTTCGTGTCTTGCTCAACAAAGTAACATCTAGATCGGACACTCCATTCTTTACTGCTGAAAGTGCCTCCGGTATAGTGCTTCGGGTGTGAAGAGTAAACGTGAAATTGAGGTACTCGCTCAAATCCGCTAACATGGTTTTCGAAAGGAGAAACCACGAATCGTCGGTCGCGTGTAATTTGTAGATTCCCACGTTTAAGTGCAAGCCACTAAGTTCGTCGAAGCCGCAGCATGTTCTTATTTCCCGATGCAGCATTATCTTGGAGCTGTTACTGTCAGACAGAATTCCGCTTACAGATGAAATCGACGGATCGCTCTTGGTCAGCACACAGATTGACGCCAGCAGAGTGTAGGCGAGCTGGAAACGTAGATACATGACTGGTGTTGTGAGCCTATGCGGAGCCGATGTTCGTCTGAGTCACTGTTACTCATACCTTGGCTCATACCTTGCTGCTTGCATAGCTATTGTGAATAGCAGGCAGTTTGATCATTGCATTTTCTCCCTGAGAAATCGCCCAATAACGTTAAAAGCTATATTCAGATAATATTTACACCCAATGTGCTATTTAACTTTACGCGTAATGGGTGTTTACGCATGATAAATTTTTGCAGTCCTTCGTTTGAATAGGAAAATTGGGCGAAGCCAAATTTTGAAGGGAAACACGCGGATACAAAACGGAAGCTGTTTCTCGCACTGGTGACCACCGCAGTGCCACTCCACGTAATAATCTCGTCGTAAGTAAGTAAGTAAGTAAAAACTTTATTTAACGACGGTAAAACATGTTAGGTACAGACACAATAAATTGGCGCGGACCTATCTTCCACATGGCCGTCTCACAGCAACAGAACGGTTAAATATTAAATAAATACACAATATGTTGAAATACTTTGACTAAAATTGTACGGGGTAAGTAGAGCACAATGGGCGCTATTAATAGGGCAAGATTTTCTTTAGACGGACTTTT
>NW_014577368.1:1525-5275 GCF_000485595.1 Priapulus caudatus
CAAAGTTGCAGTCTGTACGGGGTATAAGTTCCAGCAGGGCCGTAGGCTGAGCAAATTCCTAGGGGGGGGGGGGCAAGATTTCATGACTCAACTGTGTAATGATGAGCGACGGGCGCAGCTCTTGATCGACGTCCATATAGTGTGGTAGGGGTGGGTCTGATACAAGGCTGTCACAGATAAGTGACCAAAAAAATCTCGTTAGTGTTCTTTACGATTATTAGCTAAGCTTATTTTTTAAATTTGCTTCAAAATCTAGAGGCAGCTGCCCCCCTTGCCCCCAGAGGCTACGGCCCTGAGTTCTTGCGTAGCTTGAGAATTGCAGACAGATTGCACGGCAGCATATTTCGCTAAAAGCATCGCCAATAACGTTAAAAGCAGTAGACGAGTCGTATTTACATCCAATGTGTCATTTCACTTTGCACATGCTCGCTGTTTGCTCATAGGTATGTTTCCATAGCGAGGAAAGCTAGGAACATGGGGAAGCACAGTGACGATGTATTCCGCTCCACAGAAATGATCATTACACGCAAAACTCTCGCAACGATATAATGGTGGTTTCGCCGTTAATTATAAATATGCACGTTAATAAAAGTTAAATACGTTAAATACGCGCGTTAACTACGTGCCTTAGATATAAACGTCAAATAAAATGCTAAATACGTTAATTACGCGAGTTAATTAGAATCGCGAGTTAATGATGGTGGTTAATTACACTCGCACGTTAATTATGGTGCTTAGGCTAATCGCACGTTAATGATGGCAGTTAATTATAATCACTCGTTAATTATGGTGGTTAATTATAATCGCTCGTTAATGATGGCAGCTAATTGTAATCGCTCGTTAATCATGGCAGTTAATTATAATTGCTCGTTAATAACGGTGGTTTATTATAATCGCTTTATATTAAAATAAATGATAGACGATGGCTCGCAGTAGGAATACCACACAAGCGTTGTGTAATCTCTATAGAGATGCTGCCGACTAACATGTAATTGTCATGAAACCGGTAATCGAAATTGCCAGAAATTCAGCTTGTATCTCGATAATTGCCAATCGTTACATTTTCGGGAAACATATTCGTAATGAATTTCACTTCGGTCGCAGAATCCCGCCACTCCCCTGCCTTTGCTAGTGTACCCTTGGTATAATTGCGGCCGGATCGCATCGTCGCCGTAGCCACCCAACACGATGCTTTTCGGCCGATCTTATATCGGTTAAAATATAACATACTACATACGTCCACCGTAATCTCACTGCTTATGCTCACTGCTTATTAGTGTTCTCCCATCCGTTTCTCCAGTGTTCTTCCAAAATCACCTATTCTTCAACTGCAGTCAGAATGAGATCCCGTAGTCGTGACATCCTGCTGCAGCATTACCATAGTACCCCCATATATGCCGCCCAATATGCGCGACGCTGCGTCTACACAGACTAATTGGTCACCAAACAACCCTAGTCTAGCCTCGCTGACTAATTCACGTAACACGTGCAAAACACATGTTACACTGATTATGTGGGACGGAATATTCAAGAAGTCGATGAATCGCGCTTGCTTAGCGCACAGGTTGACGCCAACAGAGCGTAGACGAGCAGGTAACGTAGGGATATATGACTCAGTTTGGGACAATGCATCTAGTAAGCGTATCGCGCCGATGTCGTTTGGGTCCCGATCTCCCTCGTGCTGTGTTGCGTGATAAGCTAATTCCACGTCACAGACAGATTGCACCACAAAACAGTATATTCTTCATGACAACTCGTCAATAAAGCTATACGCGAGTCGATCACATTTGCGCCTGATGTATTATCTCACTTCTTGTACGTTCTCGTGATGTGCACATGGTTAGGTTTCCCGTAGCGGGTCCTTTGTTTGGATATATAAAGAAGGGTAAACAGACACATGTCTGCGTGAACAATAGAAAGTCACTCCCCAGTTATTATCTGTAGCTACGGACGCCATCACTGTTCACCCTCGCTGTCAAGTTACTTAAAACGTTTGTGAGTTGAGAACAGGAACTATTGTTATTGTTTTGTAATGTAACAGCATACTACAATAATGGAACACGACTCACCGAAGAAAAAGCACCAAACGGCAAACACGCATATTCGCCTATGTGTATTTAATTTCAATAACGAGCAGGAACTGAAGTTTTTTTTCCGCGACGCGTGTCACACCAACCCAACTGAGGAACATCTTTCAAACGCTTACTTCACGTTCCCGGTCGAAAGCCTCCAAACACATACAGGCCACATAAATCCTGACAAAACTTGCCAAACACAAAACGTGGCTTCACAGCAGTCTAATGCCGACTTCCTTGTCTTCGTCTTCTAGCATCCGTGGATGATACCATGCCTGTAACGGGCGCAATAAGAACGGGAGAGGCACGTATGGAGAGCCCAATGAGCATACAGCAGTCGCAAACCAGTCGCAGGGGACGATTTCTGCGACCCCAAGTCGCTTCTATGCGTTGTTGCTACGTCCACGATACGATCATGTAGTCATCGCTTTGCGCTGCCACGGCGACTGCACTGCGTCATTACACCGCTCATTACAGATCGAGCGCCGACTCGCAGCGTTTGTTTTGGTTCGGACCAACACAAGCGCCGAGGTTTGGCGTTCAAGGTAGCTCATGACGACCCCCTTCCGTCCTTGACAATTTCCACTGCGTCTCAACCAATTACCAACTCGTTCTCAAAGACTGCGCTTTCCCTCGCAGTGGGAGCGCGAACGTGATCGCGGGAAGGTGTGACAGGGGTAACATGAATAACCAACACATACGATATATAGCACAAGAAAACAGGAACAAGTACATTCTGTTCACACTATGGTAGAAATAAAATTACGAGTGATGACTAAATAATACAGTCATAGCCTCAAACTCATATTAATCAGCTAAACGTTCACACATGAAATTTATTAAACTAATTTACTAAATCACAAAATACGCGAATTAGCAAACATGTTCATACGACTTATCAAACAAATATAACAACAGTCAAGATTTAAATAATATTATATTCCGCACTGTTTTAATTGCTTTTAATCGGAATGTTCTTTCGTTTGCAGAAAAGGTGTAAGTCTAAATTTACAATGCCACACAGGCATATATGTAGACGCATCGCGCTGGGCCTTGTTAAAAACATCGTACCTAGTAAGAGCAAGCCATAGTGTGTGATTGAGTCTATATGTTACTTCGCCAACTGTGGTCTTGAGGCCTACCGTTTCTTTTCAGCTTCTTTCCAATGAACTCCAATAGAAGACACACCACGGATAGTACTAATCCAATTGGCAGTATAAATAGGATTTCAGACATAGTTTCTAGGTCAAGACGCCGAGCGCCTACTGTAATGTCTATGCCCTGCATGCATTCGGGTGGTCCATATAATAGCGAGGGAAACTGATTGATGAGCCGCTTGAAGAGACCACTTTCCGTGTACAACCGTAGAGCTTTATTGAAGCCTTCCTCATTTGTACTATTTTGAGGTACGATCCATCCCAAATTATTAGCTGATATTTTCAATGGAGCTAATGCCAGTCTGCACGGCTTATAGTCTGTGCGAAAAATCGAATCCACGCCGACTATATTTTTTATAAATCCATAGTTTCCGGTGTGAACGAGCTCGATGGCAGCGTCAATGCTGTTGACTACCGCCCGATCATCCGCGGACACTTTCTGCCACATTTTTCCAAAATCAGATCCTGAAGGCGCTTGCTGCATCTCGTCTAAAATAGCCCAGCCTGCAACCGCAGTC
>NW_014577368.1:5285-12096 GCF_000485595.1 Priapulus caudatus
GAGAGAGAGAGAGAGAGAGAGAGAGAGAGAGAGAGAGAGAGATAGCGGAAATCGATAGGGGAGTCGAAGGTAAGGAAGGGAAGTGGGTGGAGGATAAACATAATCCATTTTTTGATATTGCACATTGGATGCAAATAGTGCCAAATACATTAATTATTTTTGAAATACTTTTTTGTGGAATTGTGATGTGTGTGTGTGTGTGTGTGTGTGTGTTTGTGTTTGTGTGCGTAATCATACATACATATACGCCCCTCCACACACGCGCACGCACACACATACGCGTGCGACACACACGCCCGCACGCACATACACACAAACGCATTATAGTGCGGACAAAAATTTTACGACGAAAAACCTCCTACCAACTTCTGATTAAGATGACATCTTTTAATCTATTATTCATATATTATATATAATTATTATTGTACTACAAATTAATTATTCTATATTCAGATTATACACAACTATACATAGTTTAAACTCACGATGTACAAACTAAACGTGCATGCACATGCTCATTTGGCAAAATGTTTTTCTTGCATAACGAAAAACTATGGCTATGAAATGGCCAGTGAGTAAATGTAGAGGGCACAGTGTCAGTTATAAGCAGAACCAGTACTTTATAAGAACCTGTCAGCAGGAAGCGTCATCGGCTAATGCAGCCATCATTTGTCATGTAGCCTTCAGTGGCCCAAGGAGTCTGTCCCATAATGGCATGTAATTCAGTCACGGTGTAATGGATCAAGTGTCGCTGTCCGTACTTGTACTTAGTCCCTGAACTTCAAACGCCGACCCAACAGAGCTTGTCGCCATATCATTCGCGTCGACAGACGGAGCGTAAGAGCTCACTGACTCGGTGTGGATTGTCCTCTGTAACACCCTCGTCCTTCCCAACTGGGAGCGCGTCAACGTCGGAGCAGTGCGGCGGACGACAGCTGTGCTCTCAGCCGATGAATTTACGTCATCGTCCCGGACCGAAAGTTGCTTTTGTAGGGTGCGCGACTGGATACGTCTAACTAGGTTAGGCGACGGTTGGACGACAAGTGGTGTCACTGTTTGTGCAACATCGGTAGGCTGGGTGGAGCTCTCGTTTCCTGCCCCCGCTGCTGCCCCGAGTGCTTCAGACACAACCACCTGTCCGCTTCTCAGATTATTCTCTACATATCCACTGTTACTCAAGGAGTGCCCATCAGGTTGAACGTCCGCAGCAAGCACAGGCTCGATAGGAGTTTCGGAGATGGCATTTGTCATCTTTACGCTGCCACTCTTCTCGGCACTGATAATATGTTCGTAAGCTCGCGTATCAGCTGGTAGAACCTGGATCGTACGTAACCCAGGGACTATGGTCGTTGCTCCACTGAAGAAGGCCGTGGCCCCAGAATTTGACACAGGTGTGCCTATATCAGCGGAACTTACAGAATCCTCGCTGTTCTTCCCCGAATGGTCAGGGCTGGTAGATACTTGTGATGAATTCTCATCAATAAGTGATTCTGGTACTACTCCGTCTGTCACGGTGCTGACGGAGCTACTTCTCTGGAAGCTCTGTGACTTGCCTGTCACCAATCTCTTTGAACTAGCAAGGCTGGTGTAAGCCTCATGATACGTATCTGTTACCAAACTATGCGACATCTCTGAATCAAACGATAGCGAATAGACATCAGCTGCATTGTTCTCAGACTCATTTTCTGGGTTGGTCACCGTGACTTGTCCCACACTATTGTCCGATGAAGCGTTGGTGTCCCTCTCTACATCTTCACCATGTAGAGGGGTTGTGACACTTCCTACTGCTCTGTCCGATGGGGCAGTAGATTTTTTCTCCAAATCTCTGTATGACAGAGGAGTCGAAGCTGTTCTAGCATTTTTACTATTGTGGTCTTCAAAACCACATGCTGCTGGTGTCTTGCCAAGCACAGTTGTGTCTCCCAAATCTAGCTGTGTAGAGCAGTTTGGGCACATTCTAATTTTTGGTATCTTACCGACTGGCTGACTAACATGTTTCTCTAATGAGGAGGATAAACGATCAATTTCAGATATTACCTCAACCTCGGGTGCAACGCTGCTAGCTCTTCTTTTCTGCTCAAACAGTTGAGCATCTGTCATGATGCCAACATCATGAGCTTGTGGAGATCTATGTTGAGGTCTCTTTCTAGCGTACTTGTCTCTAACGCACGACTCCAGTAGAATCTTGTTTTTTGCAATTGGCTTATTTTGTGCCATTCTAAGTCGCACTGTCTTTGTTAACATCACTTTAAGTTTCCGTTCCGGTTGGAAATTGGACGTTGGAGCTGATCTTGACTTCTTGTTAGCACTTTGCTCCTTGGTTGTCTGCATCCTAAGGCCAGCAGCTGGTCTTCCCCGCCCTCTGTGAGCACTCACTGATAGTGGCTGCTGCTGATGGTGCAGAGTGTTGGTGGTTGCAGATTCCACACCATTTCTACAGGATTTGCCAGTATCTACGTGAGGTGAGAGTTCCCCACATGCAATCTTCAGCTGTTCTAGCAATGCTTTCAGCAGAGAAATATCGCCATGCGACCTGCCACCTGGCATTGTTGATGAAGTCTTGTGCGGTTGTACCACAGGGACGCTAGCCTTGTGAGAATTTGGAGGTGAAACAGCAGGGACACCTTCATGGTGGGATGAGGAAATCGCAGCATCACCACTTATGGTCTCATCAGCTTTTTCCTCTACCCCATCTCTCTCGGGTTTCAGACGCTGCCACAGCAGCTTCTCTGAGGAGATGTCCATGGGGTCAGCCATGTTGCCCGAATAACTCTGCACTGTATGCTGAAGAGAGTGTGACTGATAATACAGAGGCGCAGGCAACATGACATTCCTGTCGTTACGAACAGTCACTGGATGAGCTGGTGCGTCTCGGCTTGCCATTGTTACATTTACAGACTGAGACAACTGCAGTCCTTGCACTGCTTCCTCACTAGACGCTTCCGCACAGACTTGCAGAGATTTCTGTTCAGGCGCTGCAATACTTCGAATACTGATGCAGTGTGATTTTTCATCATCAGCAGGCTGTTGTCTGACACTCATACTTGAGGCGCTCCTCACCTCTACTGACACTGTTTCACCAGTAGCAACTGCAGCTTTGATCTGCGACCGAATGGCAGAGAGGCTGCCCTCGTGCACGTGCCCCAAGAGAGCCGAACCGAGACTGCCTATCCTGTACGAGCAGACGACCTCACCGACTGTGGTGCCCATAGCATTGTGTAGCGTGTACGTGCCACGGTGACCGTGAACACACGGCAGTTCTAGACCAGACCGCCGCGTGTCGCTCCTGATGCGGCTCAGCGTCGTGACTAGGGGTAGAGCGACGCTTCCAACAAGCCGGCGTCCATCTATGAGCAGAATATACATTGGTGTATTTGTGAGCCCGCTTGCAAGCACTCGCAGCGACGTTTTGAAGAGGCATGACTTCCCTCGACAAAAACTTATGCAACCCGTTTCCTTGCCTGGTTCTCTTTCCGTCAGCGAGTAGATATGGCTGCACGTATCTGTGCCCGAAACATGCCCGTGCCGCTCCGCTTGTCTGGGTTTCGACGGCTGGATTAACAAGCTGGGCAGGTCCAACAACCTGAATGCGACGGCAGGGGAAATGCAATGCGCACCGTGGAAGAGACGCACGCTGTCAACAATAACTTCCACGGAGAACAGTGACTCTATGTCCTCCATGCATGCGTGTGACACTGATGACTGAAATCCACCATCAATAACCCTGCGAAGATAAATGGAATGATGTGAACAACAACAAACAATGACTTGTCTGTGTTACTCTTACTCTTACTAAGTTAGGCTCATAGGGTCTATGTCCCCCAGGGTACTGCCGGAACGTACCCTGGGTACGGTCCGTTATACCGGAACGTACCCTGGTAACTATCTGATATGGTTAGGGTTAGGGTTAGGGTTAGGGAGTAGGCGACTCACTAGACTCTTTAGTGGAGTAGGCGAGGTACAGTCCAGCATATTAGATAGTACTTGGGTACGTTTCGGTATACCAGACCGTACCCAGGGTACGTTCCGGCAGTACCCTGTGGGACATAGACCCACTCAGCCTAAGCTAGTGTTAGTGTTAGTGTTTACAAATATACCTAGTGAGAGTGTTACCTTGGCACAATTCTAGTTGCGAAAACTTTCTGATCTAGTACAGATGAGCTCAACTTCTACATCTTTAAAACTTTATGTACACAGGACTGTCATGGTCGCAGATAAGGTCTGTGTCCCCCTGACCGCTGTTTATCCTAGCTCGTTTAGCTATTTCTGACTAATATTATAATATATATATATATATATAACCAGGGTAAAAAATACTTTTTTTTTTCACCAGAGCCATTTTTCTGACTTGTCAAAAATTTACCAGAGCCATTGTTTATGTATCCAGAGCCATTTTCATAGTTTCAAATTTTCGGAAAAATACGTAATATAATCAATATATGTAATGTACTCTTATTTTATTTGTGGGGATGGGGGCATCAATGTAAATTGTATGTATTATTAATTCCATGAGTGTGTCAAATTTTCTGTTAATACATGTACCCATAATTGTATTTACATTACTACATATCACTAATCACACTTGTAACTCATGATCCAAACATCCTTTGAATCGATTCGCATTCACAATGCCGCCTTCGAAGCTCCGACACCTCTGACTTCTCCCATAGATCTTTTAGAATTTTTAGTAGAAGTTTTATCATAGTACCATACTACCATTCTGTCCACCACTCCCCTTCTCAGTTCTCACTCTTCTCTCTCTACATGTACAGATGCTTCACTAGTCACTACTTCTAGATTGCTTATTGTTTTGTTACTCTGTAATAAACACCAAATTCGTGCACATACAAGCCGAGAACAGTGGAATGCAACAGGGATGTTCGAGGAAGGCGCTTCTCAGACAGAAATGTTCGTTGGGAGTCCGTCTAGAAAAGCTACATTGCCACGAAGATGCGCTCACGTTAAGTGTCTTCAGATAAAGATGGAACTCCGCCATCATACGTAGTAAGCAGAACAACTATTGCAAGACACGAATAGGTAAGCAGCTCATCCATTACCTAGAGTCGCCTATATACAGAGAGGCCTAGCGCCAGACCTCAGGATTTGACACTCCATGTTTTTCCAAATGACAACACCGCTGTAGCCTGATGAGCCGCTGTACAAATGGTCTGTAGTAATAATTAGACTAATCGTGCTTCAATAAACTCAAAAAATTACAGAGATTATAGCTACAAGACACTGTGTCTATGTGTAGCTAGATCTATGATAAGAAATGTAAACTCGAAATTCGTTGCGAGACGGCCAATGAGGATAGTTCTTCAATTGCTCACACCTTTCTTAACCGCCCAATAGCCGTCGCGTATATATAATATTCAGCCATGTGCGATACCCCCGCGCACTGCGCGCGCCGCGCGTAGACAACTTGCTAATTAATTAAACCACTCCCGCGCTTCAATAAACTCCCAAAGAATCACAGAGATCATAGATAAACACATGTGTTTAATAATACATGTTCTTAATTACCAAGAAAGTACCTCACATACGTTCGCAGCCTGTGCATTCAATTGCATTTCTCAGTCGTAACCGCCAGCTAGTAAGTATTCAAACAATGCGTTTCCCACTCTCCACTGCGCCGCGCCAGCACACGCCGCCAACGGAACCCCACCGCCCGCCTCCGCAGCTGTACATATATGTCTTGCCCCAATTCCCTTATAACACTCTCCTCACACCAAAACAATATCATCATACATCATAAAATCTCTGAAACTCACACACTTTATTGAACACACATTAGACCTACATTATTCATAAGAGCCATATGTACCAGCGTATCCATACCGCTGTACTAGAGCGGGCCCAAGCGTGTTGATCATTTGAAACAACTCGGGCAGATCACGCTGACCGATTTTCCGCCACTGTATGCGCGCAACTACTCTGATACCTATACGCACTCTCATAACCCATTTACCTCGCAAGCCTACAGCTGCAATAGAGAGCTGCCTCCTGTACCAATTAACGCAGCAAACTACAACAGATACCAATACACATCACTGGCAGTAAGCCACTGGCATGGCATCACGTTACGTAACCATAACCTGACAGTCACCAGAAATGCCATAGCAATTATACGATTAAGGAGCATCAAACCTTCTCTTTAATTAGCTTCACAGCAAAACTCTCACCTGCGCCGCATTTGTAGCCTCATACGATCAGGCATGCTATAGATGTCTCAACTAGCAAACCCGGCAGTCAAATTCTTTCTAAACAGACAGTCAACAAATCATAGTTAACCCTCCTCTTGACGGGTCAAAAGGTTATCTGACACTTTACTCTTCGCATGTCCAACGAAAGTAGATTTCATGTCCTTCAATAAATGCCATCAAAAAATGCCAGTCACCGTCTGAAACAAATAAAGTTTCCTTCAGATCGCTCCGCGTCCAAAATCTGCCCCTGTGCCCCATTGACCTTTGACCTGTGACGGCTCCAATTTCGGCACAGTGATGGCTTTTCCTACATGATGCTATACACCGACTATCGACGAGCCTAGGTCGAGCGCGTTTAGATGTTGTGTTGCACCAGTGCGGCAATATACTTCCTCCTATACCTAAGTTACAGGATCGAAGCTTCCCCTTTACTTTACATCCTCTTGAACCTTCGACCTTGCCCAGCTTCGACCCTCCCCACCGTTTTGACGAAATCCCAACACCACATGTGCGCCGAATACGCTGAAACCGTACGTCGACGCGCTCTAAGATTGTGGCCCAACTGTGCGGACGCACGCGGACGGACGACAGATCAGCCGATTTCTACA
>NW_014577368.1:12166-16991 GCF_000485595.1 Priapulus caudatus
TACGGTATGACTCACGTTAATCTTTTTCGTTTTGGTATGCCAAATAAATGGTTTTTTTATATAACAAGCTGCCGCCGGCTGGAGCCGACAGCGCTCAGGTCTAACGTTCTACTGCGGGACTCTGTGGTGGGTGTGGGCATTTCTTGAGTAAAGCCTGTTAGTGCCCAGAATGTGTTCAACGAATTACACGCGCGAAACAGTGGATGATGCACAGGCGGATGCGTATCAGGAAGCCTTCTGCAAAAGAAATGGTTCGCTTGGCATCGTTGTTGAAAGTGTGCCACGAGATGGCCCGCGTAGCGTTTAAGTGTCTTCAGATTAAAAAGATGAAGCTCCATCATTACGTGAAGATTAGCAACAAGCTGTATTTGCGCAAGCACAGAATAGGTGAGCACTGGATGCAGGAGGTGTGAGGGCCTACGAGCGTCGCGCTATAGTAGCCTCATGGGAGAGTCTAGTAGCGCCAACTCAGGATTTGCACTCCATGTTGTTTCCATAATGCACAGACACCGCTGTATGGATGACGCGCTGTAGCAATGGTCTGTAGTAATTAATTAGACTAATCGTGCTTCAATAAACTCAAATAATTACAGATTGATTATAGCGCTAAAGACATGTGTCTATGTGTAGCTAGATTTGATAGAATGTAACTCGAAATCTCGTTGCGACGGCCATATGAGGATAGTTTCAATTGCTACACTTTCTTACCGCCCAATAGCCGTGACGTATATATAATATTCAGGCCTCGTGCGATACCCGCACCCGCCGCGCGTAGACAACTTGCTAATTAATTTAAACCACTCGTCGCTTCAATTAAACTCCAAAGAATCACAGAGATCTAGATAACACATGTTTTATATTGTATCTAGATTTCTCACGATCAAACGTTTTGAGTATACTTTCAAATCTGTACTAGTTCGGCCCGCCCCATCATGATAAGCTTAATTGTACACTTTCTATACCCGTAGCGCTCATAAACACCCAGCAAGATGTCACTGTAATTCGACAATAAGATGCCTTGTTCACTCTCCACCTCGTCGTAGCCTGCTAATATTATGTTTTTGCAATTTCTATAAATCTAGTGCTACACATAGACACATGTGCTTTAGCTATAATTCTCTGTAAATTCTTGAGTTACTTGAAGCACGAATTAGTCTTAATTAATTACTATGCGGACCATTTGTACACCTGCTATCCATACAGCCGCTTCCTGTACTTATGAGCAGTTCGGCAGCGGTTGGTTGATCCATTTGGAAAAACAACCATGCCGGACAGCCGATCACCGTTGACGATTGTTTTCCGACGTCGTCAATGCGCGCCAACTTCCTCGTTTTGTATGTTAGGGGCGCCCCGGGCATAGCCTCTACATTACCTACGCAAGCCTACAGGCCTGCATGAGAGCTCTCTGAGAGCTGCCTCCTGATAACCCAGGATTTAACACGACAGGCCACTCAAAAATCATTCTGACATCTTTTTTGTCGTAACTGCAAGTACCAGCAATACCGCCTTGAAATTAGTTACCAATACCGACATGCAACTTGGCAGTCAGCCACTGCATGCATACGGTTACATGTAACATACTGACAGTACTCAGAATTGCATGAAATTATACGATTTAAGAGCAGCATAACCTTCTTTACACCAAATTTAAGCTTCTTTGGAATTTCACTTGTGACAATTGTAGGCCTCATAGCGATTCCAGCATGTATAGATTCTACTAAGCAGCTAAACCCTGGCAGTCAAATTTCTTTCATTAACAGGACGAGGTCAATCAATAATCCATGTTATTTACAACCTCTCCTTAAGAGGGTCAAAAGGTTAATTGCTGGAGCACCTTACCTCTTCGCCAAATTTCTGTCATGCTACAAGCTGCATCTGACTTCATCAGATGAGCTAAAAAATACCAGTGTGCAGTTTTTTTTTTCAGTCTCAAAATAAGAAAGTACACGGTTAATTTGTCACAGTCTCACAGAGATGTGTGCCTGTGAGTCTGTGACATCACATCACATCTGTCAGCATATAATATATCATTGACTATCATTCATAGTTTCAACAGACAATGTGTGAATGCACTTGTCACCACATCGTATTGCAGATTAATACAAGGCTGGATTCAGTTGGTATTATTGTCAAGTTAAATTTAAATATGAATGAAAGTGTCAACAGTTTCTAGTTCTACACTCTGTTGTATAACTTTTATTATCAATTGTATTTTATTGCGTCAGCGGGTTGATCTAGCCAGCGCCAGCTGCAGCGGATACATAAGCTGGGTTTACACCAAAGATTGTTTACACTGACGATTTTGAGTTGCCAAATTGTACGAACTTGGCAGTTTGGCAACTGTGGTGTCTACATTCAGCTTGGTGTCTACATGCTCGAGTGTGCTTGTGTGGAGATACCTTTTATGTTGAATGTTTGTTTTGCTTGGTACATATAATGTATTGCCTACAGATTTATATAATTTACAGTGATAAAATTTGTAAAAAAAAAGAATGGGAAAGATCAATAAAATTGTTTGAGTCAGCCTTTTTTGGCGGGTCGGTCGGGTGAGGGCAAACAAACACTATTTTTATTATGGCCCAGTGTAAACGCAAAAGTCGCACGTCCAGCCGATCAATAGCAGTGATCGAGTCTGAAGATTACAACATGTTCTAATTTCCCTAACTCGGAGCAGGCGAGTTGGACGATTTTTTGCCAAGTGGCCAATCAGACAACAGCAATCAGGGGTGTGTCCCTCCACTCTAGGAGGAGAACACGTGTTTGCTTTAGGCGCCACGCTGGCAGCATGTAATACATGCAAAAATGCGTATCCGCGTCGCCCCGCGCGCTACGGGTCAAAAAGGAAAAACGCCAACTTGACTGCATATAACCGGCAGTGTAAACCCAGCACGGTGTATATCAGGAGTTAATGAGATAACCTTTATCTTATAAACTCCTGGTGTATATGTAGCGCTCGGTGTACGTACGTAGGGCCTACTTGTGTACATTTCAATTTAGCAGGCCACAGGAGCGATTTTCTCTCGGGCGATCGCTCCCGTTATTGTTCTTACCAGGGCGATTTTAGAGCTTACCAGAGCGAAATCGCTTGTCGCTCCCGTGTATTTTATTCCCTGTATATAACATATAATATATATAGGGTTAGGGTTAGGGTTAGGGTTAGGGTTAGGGTTAGGGTTAGGGTTAGGGTTCTAGTCAGAAATAGCTAAACGAGCCAGGTCAAACAGAGGTCAGGGGGACATAGACCTTACGAGCGTCAGGAGTCACAGCCACAGGCACTTGGAGCGTTTCGATATAATAATGCTAAATAAATACGAAATCTAGTATTTACTACCAAAGTCTTAATGTTTCTATATACTCTCTTTAACCTATTATTGCCGACAATTTCCTGTAAATGCCGTCCAAATGTTGATCTCCAACAAACGCTGGATGCCGCTGCCATGGTAGCTGTACTCTATAGTACTATAGCCCGCGTTCAGTAACTGCCGCAGAGCTACCGCCATGGCTGCCGCTGCACACAGACCCACTGATGCATAAATATATAAATAAATATATGACACTAGGCCTATATATTTGTGACTTATGAGTTATGTGTCAGTGTGCAGCGGCAGACAGCGTTTGTTGGAGATGAGCATTTGGACGGCATTTACAGGAAATTGTCGGCAATAAGGTGAAAGAGAGTAGAGAAACATTAAGACTTTGTTAGTAAATAGATTTCGTATTTATTTTAGCATTATATTTTATTGAAATGCTCCAAGTGCCTGTGGCTGTGACCTCAGAAGGCTGTGATTTATGCTGTGACAGGAGTGTAGACTGGTACCCGGTCGACAGTTCCACACATATGGGAGCCTCCGTGGCCCAGTGGTAGGCATCATGCACTGTCCAATGAATGCTGCGAGTTCAAACCCCGGTCGGGGCAGTGAATTTTCTCAAGGTGTAAAAACCTGGCTCTCAACATTGGAGACTGTGAATCTCCCGTGGCTCGGAAGACCACGTAAAATGGCAGTCCTGTCTCCAGAAATACTAGACCGAATAATTCTGTCCCATATAACCTTTTTAATATTTTGGTGGGGGTTATTGGGATAGAACGGGGTTCATTGAAATTTCGTGAGATCGCATGAAAAATGCATGCACTGCTAATGCGGCCCGTATGCCGCTATTGGCGCGAAAAAAACCTACCGTTTCCTTCTACATGGCTTTACCTTGCTACTGATATGTGTATACATTTACTTCAATCGTTATTCACTTCTTAAAAGATTGTTTTTCAGGCCCCGCTTCATTTCACTTTCGTAAATTCTATCGCCATTTACAAACAATCAGACCAATCAGAGCGAGTCTATCAGCCCTCCTGCAGCGCCACAGATACAAGCGAGAACCAGGCTATTGTAAGACTCGCTCTGATTGGTCTGATTGTTTGTAAATGGCGATGTAATTTACGAAAGTGAAATGAAGCGGGGCCTGAAAAACAATCTTTTAAGAAGTGAATAACGATTGAAGTGAATGTATACACATATCAGTAGCAAGGTAAAGCCATGTAGAAGGAAACGGTAGGTTTTTTTTCGCGCCAATAGCGGCATACGGGCTGCATTAGCAGCGCATGCATTTTGCATGCGATCTCACGAAATTTCAATGAACCCCGTCAGGGGCGTAGCCACGAATTTAAAAGTTGTAGGCACGACTATCTGAGCGGAGCGCGACCATCGGTTGGCGCAGAGCGTACAAGAAAATTTTTGGTTTTACAAACCCCCCAGATGGCCAGAAACGGCCCTTCCCGAGTGTTCATTCTGGTTCCCTGGCCTCTTGCTAACTTGAGACACCTCATTCAATA
>NW_014577368.1:17016-36722 GCF_000485595.1 Priapulus caudatus
TTCACTTTTAAAACCAAAAAACAACGAGTGAAAATAGATGGTCCAGAACGAGTTAATGTTAAAAAAACTGGACAAGATCGGAATCTAGTTTTTCGGGGTAAGTGTGAATTGAAGACGGCACGTGATAGAAATGAAGCCTAGATGACAGAAAGAATAGGTCCTAATTTAGCCATATCTTGCTACGTTCATTTCAATAGTTTTTTACCGTTCTAGACTACTTAACTCGGGCCAGCAAGCGTATGGATTTGAATTAATGGGATTTTAAAAAAAAATACGATGGCCCAAAAAAACGTGTAGGCGGGCTACAGTGCATAGCATACTGAGCTACCCACTGGGCCGTTCTGTCCAATAACCCTACCAAATATAAAAAAAGTTATATGGGACCCCATTATTCGGTCTACAGGAATATAACCAATACGGGACGTAAAAGAAACCATTAGAGCGCAAAAAGGAAACATCTGGCTGGGACAACCTTCAGTGCATTTGGCTAAGGCTGCACTACTAAACTGGACGAGCTGTATAAAAGAGAACAGTGCGCGGAAGCAGAGCACGCGCTATCTAACGTCTAACTGACGGTGATCCTGGTGGAAGTGGTGCGGAGGTTTAATAAACCCTGTTAAGGTCCCAAAGTGTTACATACACGCCGAACAGATGGAATGACAAGGGAATGGTGATCAGGAACCTCTCAAAGGAATGTTACGTTGGGGATCGTTATGAAAAGTTAGCAACGACGGATGAGCCAAGCGTACCGTTATAAGTGGCTCTCAGATAAAAGATGAAGCTCCCATCGCTGACGGGAGTGCAACGACTTTTACAAGAACGAAATAGGTACAAGACACTCAATCCATTTGACCTACGCAAGCTACAGAGCTAGCAATAGAGAGCTGCCACTAGTAACACAATTACGCAGGCAAAAACTACACCACAGTACCACCGCCAACATGCCTGGCAGTGGCCACTGGCATTGGCTACATTACAGGTATAACTATAATGACAGGTACGAATGCCATAGAAATTATACGATTTAAGGAGGCTAAAACTTTTTCAACCAAATTTAGCTTGGAAATTTAACTGTGACAATTGTAGCCTCATAAAGTCCAGGCAGGTATCGATTCTACTAGCAAACCCAAGGCAGTCAAAATTCTTTCTAACAGACAGCTACAACAAAGCCATGTCTATACCCTCCTTCCTGCAAGAGGTCAAAAAGGATTATGCCGGAACTTACTCTATCGCATGTTCAAAGCAAGAGAGGGACATTCTACATAAGGATCTTTATCAATAAAGACCATAAAAATGAATAGGTCACCGCATGAACAAAGTTTTCAATCGCTGCGTACAGACATGTCCTCAGAAAATGTTCTAAAATCTGCCCGTGCCCATGGACCGTATTGACCTGCTGCACCTTCCAATTTCGACACAAGTGATGGCTTGTTACCACTGATGCGATACACCGACTCAATCACGAGCTAGGTCGAGCCGTTTTAGATTAGGTCGACCGCAAATTCGCGCATTTCAATCCCTATTACCTATAAATTAAGAGAAGTGAATGTTCCCCGTCTTTTTTAAACCTCTTGCTTTGGCCTATTAGAACCCCCAGCTTTGACATACACAACTGCGTATTGACGATCCCCCCCGACGTCCGAATATGTGGACCGATACGCTGTGCGAGCGATTAAAGATGTGGGCCCAACATCGTTGCCACGGACAACGACACGGGCACGAGACGCACGCGCGGCCACGGGACGATCATGCGAGTCTACAAGCTGAATCTGACTACGTCAGAAGCTAAAAAAATAATTAAGAAATAATAAGAAGAAGGAATAAGAAGAAGGAATAAGGAATAAGAAAAAGGAATAGGAATAAGAAAATAAGGAGAAGGAATAAGGAATAAGAAATAAACAAAGAGAGAGAAAAAGGAATAGAAGAAAGAATAAGAGATCACATCTCCCTGCACAATTCCAAGAGAGAATCAGTGCCTTCGTGAAATACAAAGAAGGAACCCCAAGATCAGCGCTACAAGATACCACGCGTATGTATTTGGCCCTAGCAATTGAGAAATTAGATGCGACGTTATCCCTTTGTATTCTAGATAATCCCGCACCTCAATTATTCGGGGTGCCTTGCAGAATTACAAGAGGAGAGGTGGCTAAGTACAAGATACAAGATCCGAAGTGGGGCTTGTAGTGTGTGTAAGATATGCTGGTTTGCAGTGTGCTGTAGTGTGTCACTGATATGTGACTTTACGGAATCTAGACGGACAAATGCGGCCAACCGATTATTGCGCGCGCGCAAGCGCAGCGGCACTGCCGCGCACACCACAACGAAGCGCCAGAGCCCCTTAAATTGCCACTTAGACAGATTAACTGAATCGCTACTAGAAACGGAACTCGATGCGAAAACTGGCGGAATCCAACCGAACATTACGCGATCCAGCTAGAAGGGGCATCTCAAACAGGCCCCCAAAAACTTTTATTGGAGGTGGCCGCGCCGTGATAAGGGATAAAGCGTTAGTGGTCTCAAGAAGGCTTAGTCAATCCACCCAACAGCATCGGCTCATTGGCCGCTAGCGCAGATCCGTCCGTCCGTTGGCGAAACCAAAGAGAGGCATGTCAAGCACAAGGTTTTACAAGAACGCCGAAGCGCGCACCAGCGCGCCGACTCGCTGCTATCTGCAAAACCGCCGCCGCCTGCGGCGCCTGGGGCTGCGTCACGTGCAGGTGGCCCTGAAGGCAATAGAACTGGTACCACGGGCTCACGCTTGACTAGACATGTGACACGCTCTGCCCGACAAACAGTGCAGAGCCAGCAAGAAACCAGGTCTATGCCAGAGGTTTACGTGCGGTTGACCCTGGGTTGCACGCTGGACAAAGGCGGCCTAGACACTTGACAGCAACGAAACACCGTCAAGAAACATTTCCAATACGTCTTTGCCTTGCACTGACAATTGTGACATTAGTGCATTATTGAATGAAAAATGTTTGAATTATTAGGCAGAAGGATTAACCAGGGCAGACGCAAGGCGCCTGAGCCTGACGGCCCAAGAACTCACTCAGCGGGATTGCGCAGTTTTTGCGCGCTTGTTTGCACGGCGAACGGACAATACGTCAGAGAATACGTAGACGCCCGTGGGAGTGGGAGAAGGAGAAACAGCAGAGAGAATAGAGAGTTTTTAACCTCAGGTGACTGGCTGACTCGCCGCTCCCGGAGATTAGCCCCCAATATTTATCGGATGATGTCACGAATGGACTTGCCACAGCGAGAACAGAACCGAGACACACCAATTCAAGACATACAAAAAATGTAGACACATTCCTTCCTGATCTTCTTGTTCAATCTGGCTCAGTATTTGTGTTTCACGTGAATCATGCGGACTCGCATCATTATTGCGATTCGGAGACATTCTGGTGTGTAACTTTTAACGGTACTTTCATTCGTTTTGATTGATAACGTGCGTGTCGTTCAGGTCAAGCCTATATTTTTTCCGTTACAAAAAAAATATTTTTCAATGAAATCATTACAACGTAGACAATCGTTACGTAACACCGTGACATACTGTCCCCTGCCTGCAGACGCGCCCTGAGAGCAGACAAATAGCAGGCAGACGCAGCAAATGCCCCCACCCAAGCGGCCGCGCGTAGACCGAGCGCGAATGTAGCGTGTAACGAAAATGCGCGATGTTACAGCTTGCCCGTTAGACGGATTCGCCGCGGCCGGCACCTCCTTCCGGCGCAGCGATGATAATAGCGGGCAGCGCAGGAGAAAATGCTTACATACAACCAACCCGCAAGTCGCGTCGCCAGGGAATCCGACGGAGGTTCAGCCGGCACTCACGCTCTCGGCGGTCGAAGGTAACAACCCACTTTGGCGCAAACGCATTTAGTACACGGTCTCTCTGACGGACATTGCGGCCCAGGTTTAGCGCGACAGCGAGCAACAGACTCCGGCGAAGCTCGACCACAACGCGAATTCCGACGCCCACTTTTTGAATCCATTAGAGAGATATCTGAGGAAACAGGAGTCTAAACGCAAACTACGCAAAAAACTGAGAGGCGCAATCCAACGAATTATCGCGGGACAGGCAGAGCAGGCCATCTTCAAACGGACCCCCTAACTTTTTTTAGGTGGATAGAGGCGCACTACATGGCTAAGAACGTTAAGTGAGCTACCTACAAGAACCTCAAAGAAAAATGCTGTAAATCAGCGATGACACGCGACTCAGCTCGATTACACGGCCGACTACGCGAGACATTGACGCCTCTGACGAGTATAGGTTTTGTCTATCACAGAGCTATTTTACGACAAGTGTCGTATACGGCGTCACGTAGGATGGGCGGCCTAAGATGCCGATACTAGCAATCGCAAAATGCCAGACACGGTACGCCGACTGAGCTGCGACAGTGCCACTGGTAATTTGAGCAACCTACCTGAACCCACGCTGCACCGTAAGGGCAAACGGCACGTCGTAGCGAGACCTACGCTGCGTGAGCGGCGGCAGGATTTGTCCCCCAACGGTATAACAATAGGAAGAGATTTAGGCGCCTTCTGATTGGCTGAGATTTGGCAGATGTCAAGCCTCCTGACTTGTAGCCAAAAATCCCCAATTATTAAACCAAAACTTTCGACCCGAACTTTACTGTAAGTGAGAGTTAAAGTAAGTGTTAGGATGTTTTCTTATTTTTTGTTTTTATTTAATATAAAAACATGGGTTTGAAGGAATTAACCGAAAAATAATCATGCCATTTACTTGACTGATTTGCTGTACGAGAAGCCTTTCAAAAAGGAGACAAACGCCGGTTGGCTAGATAAGTTTATAAAGTTTTCTGAATGTATTTGTCCAATGATAAGACATATGCTGATCATACTCTATAAGATAATATTACTATAATTGCATTTTTGTGCAAATGTGTAACTTTTCAATCGTAATACTTAAGATGATGAAGAGGGTCTAGGCTTATATACTTTAGTTATAGCGGCGAATAATTCTGTTTATGTTTGTTGCAGTGGGTCCGATTTAGTTACGTTTCAAGCTGACCTCAGGTTAAAACACTTAGGCTACTACTACGATACTAACGTACTAGATAAGAACTCTTACTACCGGTCAACGAAGTACGAGTAGTATACTCTAAGTACGGTCGGTAGCCCTAGTACTATAGTACCAGTCGTAGTCTAAGTGAGTACTTGTAGGAGACCCTTGCTTCTCCTCGATCCTGACGACGAAGCACTACGGTGCGATTACATAAGTACGTAATGTAATTTAACAAGAGCCCAGCCTACTCATAACTTAGTTGAGATGAAATAACAACATTTAGCAGAAGAATTTGCATATTAGTGATTACTATAATGATTATACAATTAATGAAGAAAAGATGATGTTTTTCATGGAAAAAATACAGAAAACGTACTTATCTAAAGCGCGTCAAGAACCCAAACAAACTTGACAGATGGGCGACGTATTGTTCTCTTGGTCAATAAGGGCAAAAGCAAAATCGAAGACAACAATCAGAATTAAGGCGGGGCATTAATTTTTAAGTTATTTTATTATCATTTTTTTTTTGCTATGTTATACGTTTGGGGAAAAAAATTTTTCGCTGGGCCGCGGCGAACATACTGCGAGGACGGCGGTGGCGTGGCCGTAGCGAGTTTTTACACGTAAGCTTATAATAGTAGAATACTGCTTGCAAAGCAGACGATGCAGACACAAATTACTACGCCCCTGTCCGCGCCAAGCCGCGCAAAAGCAAGAGGTCATAAGGTCTATGGCCCAAGTGTACGCCGCGAACGTAACCTGGTCCATTTGATATGGTTAGAGGTTGGTTAGCGTTAGGGTTAGAGGTATAAGGATATGGAGTTAGGGTTCGGGGGTTAGGGGGAGAGTAGGCGTAGGCGACTCCTAGGACTCGTATAGTGAGAAGTAGAGGCGAGGTACGGATCTGCGTATTTAGATCGTAGCCAGGGTACGTTCGGTATATCGGACCGTACCAGGGTACGTTCCGGCAGCTACCCCCGGGGACATAGACCTCTTCAGACAAAGCCAGCGAGAGCAAATGCCCGCCGTTGCCGAGCCGGGTAGCGATGATGGACGAAACTGGACGCGAATGTGAATAGCTACACGTATTACGGATTCGGCAGCGCCCGCCTCCTCGATGCAGGCTGAATTCGTATAAGCGGGCAGAGCGAAATGCAAACATACAGATACAATAATGTAACCCAAACCCAAGAGGATAGGGATTGCCCCTATCCTCTTGGGTTTGGGTTACATTATTGTATCTACTTTACGGCCGTCACGAATCGCCAGAATTTTCCGTACATAATCTAACTCTGGTTTTAATATTCCATGGCTGTCCCTTCTCCAGAATATCTATTTGTTGTCCCTCCTTACATTTTTCATAACTATCACAATTATATAAATGTTCCATATCTTCTTTCATATCCTTATTATCACTCCTATTATATCCTTATCCTATATCCTTATTATCACTTATCATCGCTAAAATTATTATACTCCTAGATCAATCATGCTACACACACAAACCTAACGCGTCAGTGTAGCGAAGGACTGAAGGTGGCGAACGGGTACCAGTCTAACAGGAGTGATGATGCAGCTGCAGCTTCGGCCGTTGGTCGGCGCTAGCATCGCGCGTCACCAAAACAAACGAAAAATGTGGTCAATTGCACAGATAATAAACATTGAGCTACTGTATCATAGATATCATAAATATGTATATATAGGCATAATACCTGGCGTCATTAATCTAAACTAATAGACAGTTTGAGATTATTTCCCTACGACCGACCCATATATTAAATCAGCGTCGCCAGGTGTCACTAGTGTTCATTGAGGATGTGGTCTTTTTCCGTGGGCGCCTGAGCGGGTTCCGGTAATATGGCATCATGGTGTTGTTAACTTGATATCACTAGCTTTCAGTGTGTTTTTGCATTTGGTAGTAATCGGCCCTGGTGTTCGACAAATAGCTGAATATGTCGGACATACAGGTAAGACCGCTTCCAGTAAGAAGAATCGGTTACTGGATGAGCGAGAAAAAGCGACGAAAGTTGAACCTCGCCTACTTCGCTGATTTATGCAGGTAAACATGACTCGGACGGATGCAGGTGTGAATGGATGGTGTCGGCTGTCGCCACAGGAACTTGGAACGTCTTAATAAAAAAAAATAATGGTAAATAAACACGAAATGTATTTACTATCAAAGTCTTAATGTTTCTGTAGTCTATTTCGCATATAATCACCTGTAAATGCCGGTCAAATGCTCATCTGCAACACACAAGTACACCGCACGCTAGCCACAAGTTCCCATCTCGCTAATAACACTACGTCAGTACGTGGCGAGATGGTCACAAACCGACGCATTAGAAACATGTTCGGCAGTACGTGCGCTGCTATTTAACGTTAAATTATCTCACTTTTTATGATTCTTACAGCTTCTCTGTACTTCCACGCCTCGATTTTTTATATGCGCGCTATCACTGAGCATGTACTTACGTGTCAGCGAGTAATTGTTTATTAATTGATAAGATAAAACTCAAAAAACGCCGCCATTTTCCCATAGATATCCCATAATACGTAGCGATAGTTCGTGAATTTTCGCGTACAAGAAGAGACATAAGAACATCCAGAATGGCGTTTTGCAACGTTCAAATAGTATAGCTGTTTCGAAATTATCTTATTTTAACGTGTATTTCGAGGTAAATAGTAATTAAGAAGTGTAGCGATAGTTGCAACATGTAACGGGTGAGGTCAAATGTGGTAGTACATTGTTTTATTTCTGAAATTTTACGAAATTCGGAGTTTGTTTTCAAGCTACCAGGCATTTCGTATGGAAGGGTGTCATGGTCCTCCGCCGTGTAACAGTCGGAGAGCCTGGTCGGTTTAACCGCACGCTAGCTGCTGCACACTGACACATAATTATAAATATATACTATAGGGACACTGATTTTCCGCGATCGCGGAAAACGGACGGAATTCACGGAAATGGCCATTTGAAACGGAAAATACAATTTGGAACGGAAAATCGCGGAAAACCCTTTTTTGCTAAAATGTTCACTTTGTGAAGAAGAAAACTGTAAAATTTACACTTTCTTCTGATTTTGTTACCATTAGAATAATATCGAACCTAAAATCAACCTTGATAACACCGAATTCTTACTCTTACTGTCTGAATAGTACTTACTGTAGAATACTGATATTCATCAGATTCTGTTAGGAGCGAGTGCGCTGCCATTTTGTTTTCGATGGGCCAATGCAGATTGTACATGCTAGACTATATGACGCAGCGAAAGCTGCTGGAGTCCGGCGAGATCTCGTGAGAAGTTAAGTAGCAACGCCACAGTTTTGATAACTGTTAGGGAAAATTGTCACTGTTTTACGTTTTAATAAACATACAGGTTTGTTTTTGTATGCAAATCTTATGTAAACGGAATTTTTGTTTTTTCATGTGTACAAAGTCTATGGCAAAATGGAATTTCCGTTTTTCAGCCACTTTGAAACGGAATTCATGATTTTCCCAAACGGAAAAGGCCTTTTTTTGAAACGGAAAATCACTGTCCCTATTACTAGTCATAAATATATAGCAGGTAGAAAAGCGTGCTGCCAAAATTCGCTCGACGCTCGCTTGATTTCATGCGAATACAACACAAATATTCAACCATTCTACTCCATCTTTGTTTCTATTTGAAGAACAGTATTCACTTGTTATAAAAACATACCGGGTTACTGTCTGTGTTCGTAACCGAGCTGTAACACGCGAAATCATACAAAGCCTGACGAAATTCTCGCGTTTGCTCCTATTGCGCAGTTTATGTAAATGGCTGTGGAATCAGGAAACACCCACTGGTGCTCTTCGTGACCTCATTTTTGCACCGCAACGCTGTAACGTTTTTGCAACGCTCCACTGGCAGCTTTGACGGGGCTCACACGGTAGTTGGAAAGCAGCGTGGTAGTTCCCCAAAATGCAGTGCGACACCTATAGCCCTGTACTTGCAGCCATTTACATAAACTGCGCAATGGGAGCGAACGCGAGAATTTCGTCAGGCTTTGTGTGATTTCGCGTGACACAGCTCGGTTACGAACACAGACAGTATGTTTTAATAACAAGTGAACACGGTTCTTCAAATAGAAACAAAGAGGGGGTAGAATGGTTGAATATTTGTGTTGTATTCGTATGAAATCAAGCGAGCGTCGAGCTAATTTTGGCAGCACGCTTTCTTACCTGCTATATATTTATGTGTCAGTGTGCAGCAGCTAGCGTGCGGCGGCCAGCGTGTGACAGTGTGTTGCAGATGAGCATTTGGACGGCATTTACAGGAAATTGTCGGCAATAATAGGTGAAAGAGAGTAGAGAAACATTAAGACTTTGGTAGTAAATAGATTTCATATTTATTTAGCATTATATTTTATTGAAACGCTCCAAGTGGCTGTGGGTGTCGCATTGTTGTTATGTGCACTTGCCACTTGCACCGTAATGGAGCCGGTCTATCGTATTTAAAGCGTAGTTACTGTAGTTTTCTCCTGCTTCAATCAGCAGCGTGTGGCGCAGCTTAATTACAATTGAATTAGTTATAATTACCTAGCCCAAACAAAGCCGGGTCCTACTTTGTTTGGGCTACATACTGCATTACTTGTGTTGGCCCAATCCTAGTTTAGCACCCCAGATGAGTTTTGCACATTTGCGAAAATGAGGGCTGGGGTCCCAAACTAGGATTGTGCAACATAGGCATTTAAATTAAAATTATGTTTGATTACTAAATTGGTATACACATACCGATGATCATTAGGTACCGTATAGTTATAAACCAGTATATATAGCGCAAATACACATGGTGCTAAAACTAGATTTGCACCTAGTAGTACATGGTTCGCACAGTCCTTGAAAAGTCATTGAATTTAGTAAATGTTGATTTTGTGCTTGAAAAGTCCTTGAATTTCATGAAAATGTCCTTGAATTTTTAGAAAGAATCCTTGCCTGTAATAAAAAGAAATTTTGTACCATCAATAATGTGCAAACCTCAATAAAAATTGCGTTAAATGAGCTTAAATAGCTATAGACACGATAGACAGTTAAATGATGATCACAAATTACAGTAAGTCAGTAAAATCAGTCAGTAAATCAAGGTATGTTGTAGAAGTGACAGTGTTTAGAAAATTAGAAGGGTTTATTAATGTGATCCAGGTATGTTGTAGAAGTGACAGTGTTTAGAAAATTAGAAGGGTTTATTAATGTGATCCAGGTAAGTTTTAGAGGTGACATGCAGTGATTAAGAATGTGGTTATTAAATTAATCCAGGTATGTTTTGTTCTGTGTATAAATTCCGATAAAATGTCGGATAAAATTTCCTTGAATTTCCGATAAAATATCCTTGAAAAGTCTTTGAAAAAAATTTCAGTTCTCCTGTATAAACTATGTAGTATATGCTGCCGTTGCACCAGAAGATCGCATAGATGTGTATCGCTTTAAAGTTCCAATGATCTATTGGTTAGCATGTGTACCTTTCACTGTGATTGCTGTGAGTTCAAACTAGCAAAGGCTGTGAAGTGTCTAAAAGTGTAAAAAAACCTGGCTCAATGTTGGGGACTATAAATCCCTAGTGGCCACATAATATAGTGGGCCTGTCTGCCGTAATAGGTGCATAAAAGAATTATTGAGGACACGAAGCACTCTAGCAGTGACTATCCTCGGTGTCGATAATGAGGTTGCCCCAGCCCTGATGTTGTGGTCTGGGACTAACAGCTAGTTAGCTACATGCAGATGCACTACCTCGTCAATATATCCAGTGTAGCGGACACCAGCAATTACAGGAACATAACCTAATGCAATTTAATGTAATGTAAACATAAACATAACATCAAGATAATGTAACATAACATAGCATAACAGAACATAACATAGCATAGGATAGCTTGCTGTGGTATGACATGACATAGCATGGCACAAGGCGACACAAAAAACACAACACAACACAACACAACATAACACAACAACACAACACAACTTATCACAACACAACATAACATATTACAAAATGTAATGTAGCGTAATGTAATGTAACATAAAATAATGTAAAATAGAATAAAATTACAAAGATTAGACCATGATTTCAGCAATTTAGATGAGATGAATGGACCTGAATAGTTTGCCTGCATAGCATATCACCTCAGGGTTCTCCAAGCTTTTTCATTATAGCATGGGGTGCTTGGGGGGTCTGGGGGCATGCCCCCCGTAAAATGTTTGAATTGTAGAAGCTCTGAGATGCAATCTGGGACACTCTGTGTGTAAATTTGAAGCACTGCATGTGGGGTGAAAATGTTTGTGTTGCATGGGCAAAGCCATCGGAAAATTCAAAATAATAATGGAATAAAAATACCAAAATGTAGAGATGAACTTGCTGGTTTGCTGGTTCCAAATCGAGTTCACCTCTCATAAATCAGAAAACCTGACATATACCAGTGTTGGAAATAGCAGCTGGTCCCATAGTCCCTGACTGGTAACTTTTCAGCAGGGCTGGCTACTTTTGGAGCAGGACTGGCTAATTTTCAAGAAAATCACTGTCTATTGCGGATTTTTAAATTGTGTTGTAGGTGGTTAATTGCTTAAAATAACAAATATTTTATTTTGGTAACATATTTATTGATTAAGATTTCTTGATGAGCTAGAAAACACTCCGCACCTCTCATCCTTATCACAAACATCATTCCTCTGTCAGAACAAAGGAGGATTAAATTGTGTCCTCACCACTTCATGAAGTTGTTGAGTCATTTTTATCATCTCAGAACAAACTTTACTACATCATTTTTAGAAAAAAAAATTATACATAATTCTATACGCATGCAAATTTCTCAAGCTCATGAATAATTTAAAAACACTGTTCTCCATTCGGTTAGTTGGAAATTGCCCAGGATTCAACAATCACCAGCCATATGTTGCATGGTTGCATTGGTATGATCACATATGCCGAATAAGGTTCATTTTGTAGTTAATGACACTTTAGGTTAGTGGTTATGGTGCCATTGACAAAATGTTAATATAATGCTGGCACCGTATAAATACTATAATAAATTGTGCATTTTCCCTTATGTTGCACTTTCTTTCTATCCATGTGGTGCATGACTCCACAGATTTTTCTATGTGCAGGCATGTCCCCATACATGTGTATATTTGGGTTTGCAGGTGTGCACACAATCTAAACATGCAGAAGTGCATTTAAAATATGCGCATGTAACACGTGTTTGAAATGATAAAAGGTAGCGAGAAAGGCAAAATTTCTAGTGACTATTCTACAGTCTTTAATATGTGGTGATGGTAGATGTTGAGAAATCATACTGATGTACTAGTAATGTGTCTATTGCAAAAGTGCTTGAAATGATGAGATCGTGCAGTAGCAAAATTACAGCTCACACTTTGATGAAAATATGTTGAAAATGTTACTTTTCAGGACCGTGCAAGACAAATTTATAGGTGGGCAGATGGAAGTTAATGAATAGCAAATTAGTAAAAGTGAGAACACGATTGCAAAAATCGTTCCACATGTCAAATATTTCAAAGTTAAAAAAAAAGGCAATAAATATAGCACAGGTGTTTTTTTCACACAAGTTCTATTTAAAATTGCTTATGTATTCTGTGTTTATGTCACTAACACAGATTGTATTGTTCTCGTAAGGTGTTAAATATGCACCAAAGAATTTGTTTCCATGCCTTTCGTACACAACCCTTAGTTGAGCACGAAGGGTCGTTGTCGTATAATGGCGTATAATATGTACCCGAGGTAACTATTTGATATGGTTAGGGTTAGGGTTAGGGTTTTAGGGTTAGGGAGTAGGTGTAGGCGACATACTCGCCGACACCTCGGGTACTATACTCTGGTACGTATACGACAACGACCCCTTCAGTCTTAGTTGGTAGGTGAAGTTGGCTCTATTTGTATATTGATAATGACATCCACCTGAAATCCTGAAGTGCCTTTTGGAATGTTGATGTCATGTGACCATTAATCTACATTCTGTAGACATAGGATATCATGGGTAGAAATTAACTTTTGAACAAGGGAGTCCAACGGACTCCCTACCCTCAAAAAGTGGGAGTCCACAGTCTGAGGTTCAAAATTAAAGATATTAACAATAACGAATACATGTGCTTATTTACACTGCTCCGGAATGGACTAGTTAGTATGGCAGAATTTTCAGGGAGTCACACGGACTCCTTCATATATCAAATCGGGGAGTCCGACACTAAATCAGGGAGTATTTGAATCCGGACTCCCGTTAATTTCGCACCCTGGGATATTATATTTAATCCTCATACTTAGAGCAGAGTGATAACTAAATGCATGCTTAACTCCTTATGCTAACATAGCTTTGCCATATTATCTGATTAGGATTTCCTTTATCACAAGGTGGGCACTATTACCCCTGTAAAGGTAGTTCTATTTTTCAACCACATTTTTGGAAAGTGAATTCCTATTCTAATTACATTAACATTGCAATATCTGTCATAGTTTTTTATTGGCCTTGTTGAAAATGCTACGTTCCTTTTACTAATCTACCTTAATGTTTATAATTTTAATCGATCGCAATGTAACTAATTCTATATTGCCATACCACATAGAAGTAACAACTTGCATTAGTAAATGTCTTGAGTTAAAATGTGAAGTCAACCTTTCTGCCCTGTGTCCCCCACGGCATCAGATGTGATGTCTCGATGTTTTGGGCAATCATTAATTATTCGTTTTTCGTTGGCCTTACAGGAGAAACAACATGGAACTTGTCAAGGTGAGCGGCATTCTTTCGTGTCGTCTGCTTGGTTGTCGCATTGCTCGCGGTCGCACGATCACCAACGGCTGGCATCGACGCCCGTCGCCTGTAGGCAATGGGGGAAAATACCGCGGCCAAGAAAATTCCTGATCCCCAGATCTCATTCTCGCAGAGAGGGATTGGTGTAGGCGCGATCCAGTTGAATAGGGTGCCACTTGTATGCTAATGACAAATAGTGCCGCTATCAGTGGCAATAGTGTGTAGCCGTGTTGAATGTTTGCCATCATAAAACCGATAGTGCCCGCTAGGCTAGACGACTGTCGGGGATTCCAGGAATGGGGATACAAAAATGAGGGCAGGTCCGAGTACATTCGGGTCATTAGGGCAAGCAGGTGATGAAAACTCAAATTAATGAAACCATATTCATTAGGCCTATTAAATTCAAAGAATTGGTTAGAATATTGCTATCCATTTTGTGGAATGATTGTATAAACAGCTCGAGGAAGTATATACTGCATAGGCGAGGAGTCTGTCCATAATTTGTCGAAGCCAAATTCGAGTTGATTATTAATTGCTTCTAAATACGCTCCAGCAGAAAATACCAGTGTCAGTTTGTGGGCCGATAATTTAACACAAATTTTGTTTGACAGCAGGTTTGCACGGCATTCGTTTATATGTTTGACAGGTTGATCTAAACCGGCCGTTGGTTGAGCAGGGCCCTTTTGATGTGTTCATTCACAAGCTGAGCGACGTGATGGCCAAGGCTGGTCTTGGAGACCAGCGCTCACACGAAATATGCACATCCATTGAGGTAACGTGCTATCTCTCTATAGTGTGAGCATACTTACTAGTGGGTGTACGTTGTTGTGAGGATAGCATATGCGAGCGCAGCAAGATACACACAGTTGTACGTGTTCACATTTATGCACACATTACACGCACACACACACATGACGTGTGCACACAGTAATACGATAGGTATGGTTGTTTTACGAAAGTCTCCGGAGCCATTGCGGGGCCATACGTAGATTATCTGTGTGTTTTTGTGGACCATGCTATTGTATGTGTAAATATGCGTAATCCTCTGTAATACATGTATGGTTTCAAGAAATAAAAATGCATGCTACAGGATGTCAAAAGCAAAAATTTCGTACGGGTTTCGGTTTCGAAGCGAGCATCTAAACACCGGCTGTAGAAGCGTCTAATCTTGTCTCTTGCTATCAGCGCCTGTTTATTCTAGGTATAAATTGTTAACTTAAGCTTAGTGCGTCTGCTTCTGCAGATCTCGCGTGTGCATGGGTGCATGCGTGCGCGTGCGTGCATGCTTGCCTGTGTGCGTGGTGCGTATGTGCGTGTATATTTCAGTTCATTTCTTTATTTTTCCTTTTCTTGGAGAAGAATTGATGTTAACAAAATCATCAAGAGTGGAATCATTGAATGGATAGGAAAGCTTATTTAATATTAGAATCATGAATATGTTGACTAGGCTTATCTGATTGGGAGAAATTTCATTTTTACCTGTCTCACAATAGTGAGCCCACTTTGTTTATTGTTCTGTTGAATGACAAATTATTTTGTAACCGATTATTATAGGAGACAAGCATTTTAAATGTATCTTTTCAATTGATGTGTCAAGATCACGTAAAATGAGAGAAATTGAAGGGAATTATTGTTCCACTTATGCAATAGACGATGTCTGTCTAATTACTATTTATACGAACTCGCAGACGTCATGTGCCTATTAGGTCTGTAATGGCGGGTTAAAAACATTCTCCATATTATAGACTACAACACAGACAGTCACAGTATATTATTTTATAGCTTACAGAGTAGATTCCTATAGCCCTGCGTGGCCTTATATAGGTCAGCGTGGGTGGCTTGGTAACTTGGGATGTGCAAACGTGTCAACGAAATCTAGCCGATAAACGACAAAAGGTGTGTTGAGTGCCAGACCATACACGCTGACTCATGCTGATCACTGGGGCAGCCCCGTGCAGAGGACAGCGAGTCATTTATACTTGCAGTGCCGAGGTCCTGCTGGTAGGGGCCGCTGCAATACTGCATACAGGGTATGGAGAGAGAGAGAGAGGGAGTACAACTTGCCCTGAAGTAGAGTTCATGAGGCGGTAGTGTGGCGTACACAGATATGCTGCTTGGGTGGTGCATACAGGGGTACTCGTGTGGTGCACGCAGGGGGTGTTGGTGTGGTGCATACTGAGGGTAATGCATGGAGTATACAGGGTGTGGTGCATAGAGCGTAAGGGTTTTTATGGATGATAATTGCTTTTTGCAGGAGTACTTGGCGAGACATCCAAGCACTTTAGTTTTAGATCCACTCCCGCGCGTTAGATGCCTACTTGACCGATACACACAGTATTCTCTGCTGGATAACGGACCAATGAGTGGGTTAGGAGGTAAGAATAGTTGTACACTCAATTGGTGTCAAGTGGTACACTACACACAACTCTTTTCTCTGCTGATTTATTATTTTCTACCCTATACCTAATCAAACGTTATACTGTAGCGTTGAAGTTACACCAAGATTTGAATGAAATAATTTAGAGTAAAATAATCAAAGACGAAGTATAAATTTTGTGTTCACTAAAAGAATATATTATTTACAACTGATACAGGTCTCTACACGGTACACGCTAATGGAATGCCAGCACTCAAGTCCCTACCTCTCTTCAAATTTCTATTTATATGCAAACTCTCCACCAATCACAAACAAGTCCAAACTCTTCCTAACCAATCACACACAACTACCCAGCTCTTTGTCCTTCCAAAACTCCCGCCATAACCCACATGTCTAACACCCGTTCTGTACCCGTCTAGACTAATATTCCTAAACTAACATGCGTCTACATCGCACACGCAACGTACTATTTGTAACCTACATGCTAAACACTGCACCTAACCCAACCCAGGCTAATTTCAGCCAAATCTAGCTACACTTACTACTTTATGTAAACATCTCTAAAACACATGTTACATTTACCTCCCTTTTCTTCAAAACGATGACCCCATCATCAATTCAGCGCCCCGCTGATCTAAATTTCCTCTTTAACTACCAGGGGCGTAGCCAGTATGTAGCACTGTAGGCCCGTACCTACACTTTTTTTGGCCGAGTTATCTTATTTTTTTTAAACACCCATAATTCAAATCCATAAGCTTGCTGGACGAGTTTAAGAGTCTAGGCAGGAAAAACTATTGAAATTAACGTAGCAAGAATATGGCTAAATTAGATGACCTATTCTTCTGTCATCTAGGCTGTCATTTCTATCGCGTGCCGTTTCATTCAACACTCTACCCGCCGAAAAAGACTAGGATCCGATCTTGTCAGTTTTTTAACATTTTAACTCGTTCGTAACACTATTTTAACTCGTTTGTGTTTTTTGGGTTTAAAAGTGATATTGAATTAGGTGTCTCAAGTTAGCAAGAGGTCAGGGAACCAGAATGAACACTCGGGAAGGGTACAAGACTTTGCATGCGACCACGATTAGCTAGGCAATATCTATGGCCTTAACTGCCCACCGAATTTAATCTCACTGACCACTTTATATAATTTCAATACTTGACACGAACAGGGGTCGAAATTAGATTTTTATTATGGTATCCATTCGAGATACCAGGTATTGAAATCTGGTATCCCCCAAAGATCTGGTATCCCGGATTTTTTGGATAGTAATTTCAACAATGTTGGTAATCCCAAATCTTGAAATATACAATAATAGCATTTGAAAATTATTAATATGTAATGTAATTATTATCAAGAGTAGATAATAACACAAGAGCGAGACACCGATTCCTGCATTTTTAGTCATCTGACAGTGCAGATGCAGCTTGTAGAATCGGCATGATCGTCGCCGTCCCGTTCTACGCGTCCGAGCGTCCCGTCCGTCCGTCGTCAAAGTTGGGCACAAATTTAACCGCTCGACGTACGGTCACGATATTCGGGACGTGGGGGTAATCCGAAAACGAGTTGGGATGTCGAAGCTGGGGTCAAAGGTCAAAGGTCAAGAGGTGTAAAAGAAGAGGGAACATTCACTCCTTAACTTAAGGTATAGGGAGGAAATGTAGAATTGCGGCACAAATCTAAACGGCTCACCTAAGTCGTGATAGTCGGTGTATACGCACTCATGGTAGGAAAAGCCATCACTGTGCCCGAAATTTGGAGCACAGGTCAAGGTCAATGGGCACGGGCAGATTTAGACATTTTCTGAGGACATGGTCTGACGGAGCGATTTGAAAACTTTTTGTTCTCAGCGGTGACCTAGCATTTTATGGCTTTATTGAAAGGACCTTGAAATATGCTTTCGACTGACATGGCGAAGAGTAGTGTCGGATAACCTTTTGACCCTCAAGAGGAGGTTAAACATTGATTTGTTGACTGTTAACAAAGGACTGAACTGCTTTTGCTATATTAGAGCCCATACCTGTGTCAATGTGAGGCTACAGTTGCACAGTTTAATTGCAAGGCAAATGTTTGTTGAACAAGTTTACGCTCCTTAAATCATATGCATTTTCTAAAGCAGTCTGTCTATAGCACCCTGCCCTGGGCCTGAAGGCTGAATGATGAATCAGTGAATGCTCGCATGAGGCAAAACACGGGCACGCTTCTAATCATAATTGTTGCCTGCACAACTGCAATGCACTGTTAACTCACAGCTGATTAACTCACAGCACACTCAAATTATCACCTGCCTGATATAACTTACTTGGATTTTAGCCTGTACCTACTGTAGGATTTCAGGAATGAGGGCAGATGCCATCTTGATTATTGATTACACTTGCACGCGCGCTATCTCGCGGCAACTATAGCCTAGTTTAAATTAGATTTATTCTCATGTAACTTTGTTAAACGAATAGATAATAACTAGTACCATATAATATATAATATTTTACCTTTTCATCTTGAATCTTAACATATATCATTGTAGCTATGGCCGTGCGTATCCATTTACCAGTTATGCGAACATAGCTGTTACCATAGAAATATTAGGGTGGCGGGGGCAGGGAGGCGGCGGCGGGGGCGGAATTGAGGGGCAGTAAAAGGCATCATCGCTGGTTTTAAATTTTTTTTATATAATTAAGAGAGAGAGAAGGAAAGTCTAAGATAAAGAGAGAGAGAGAGAGTAGTAATTGAGACGGGGACAGGAAAACGGTGATACGGTGTGTATGCGAGCGGGAAACGGGGTACAATTAGGTTCGTGCGAGATGGTGGGCAAAGGATGGGAGGTGGGAGGCAGGGGGAGGGAGGTCGAGGGGCAGGGGGAGGGAGATGGAGGTAAGGGGTGGAACGTGAGAGGCAAGGGAGTGAATGTGGGAGGGCAAGGGGGAGGAGGAGGAGGGAGTGGGACACAGTGGGAGGGAGGTGGGGAGAAGACTACCGCGCCCCTTCTTAATTATACTTGAGATACTGCTCCCATGGATGTTGAAATCTTTTATAGATAGATAAAAATAGTAGATAGGCGTGAATCCCTATGACACAAATCGATGAAAGCAAGCATGCATTTAATAAAAGTAAACCAAAATCGCATGGGGGGGGCGGGAGATAGTGAGCGGTGTCCAACAAATGAGTGTACGGTCAACTGCGTATCTGCGCCATATCTGCGCCACAAATTGTCACTACGGCACGGATGAAATGCGTACGTTCATAACCGTAGCAACGACCCGCGAGATGAGCGCCACGACGCTCTGGCGGCTGCTTGTTAACCGATTTTTTCTCATCAAATTTGAGGCAAATGTAATACGTTCCTACAGCTTCTTATTGACCACTAATCACCCCTTCGTGACTGATATTTGTTCTACATATATTTGCTAGCGTATTGCTGTAATGCGTAATCCTTCACGTGGAAGCCTGAATTCGCACCAGATTTACGCGCTATTGGTGTATGAGGGTGTTAAGGCAAAATTTGAAGCTATAGGGCGCGGCAATATTTAGCAT
>NW_014577368.1:36747-40266 GCF_000485595.1 Priapulus caudatus
ACAGGCCGCCCCCCTTCCGGCCATCTGCGGGGGTTTGTAAAACCAAAAATTTTCTTGTACGGCTCGCCGAACCGGGGGGGGGGGACGGGCGGGTGGGCGTCGTTGTGGCGCCGGCCTCAGATAGTCGTGCCTACAACTTTGAAAATCCTGGCTACGCCCCTGACTACCTTCATACCACACCATATCTAACACACATACACACACACATACACCCACACACACACACACATACACACAAATCTAACACACACACCCACACACACACACAAACACACACCAGCTACCTCTTCCTGACGAATAGAGACCGACCATTAAATAAAATTCCACGTACCGTCGACCATACTAATAGCAATAACCTTTCACTGAACACATCCCCCCTCCACACATAATAAATAAAAACAATGTTTACAAGACTTTGCACTGACCACGATTAGTACAATATCTATGGCTTACACTGCCCACCGACAAATCTCACTGACCACTCATATAATTTCAATACTTGACACGAACAGGGGTCGAAATTAGATTTTTATTATGGTATCCATTCGAGATACCAGGTATTGAAATCTGGTATCCCCCAAAGATCTGTATCCCGGATTTTTTGGATAGTAATTTCAACAATGTTGGTATCCAAAATCTTGAAATATACAATAATAGCATTTGAAAATTATTAATATGTAATGTAATTATTATCAAGAGTAGATAATAACACAAGAGTGAGACACCCGATTCCTGCATTTTTAGCTCATCTGACAGTCAGATGCAGCTTGTTAGAATCGCATGATCGTGCCGTCCTCGTTCGGACGCGTCCGAGCGTACCGTCGGTCCGTCCGTCAACAGTTGGGCACAAATTTAACCGCTCGACGTACGGTCACGGATATTCGGGACGTGGGGGTAATCCGAAAACGAGTTGGGATGTCGAAGCTGGGGTCAAAGGTCAAAGGTCAAGAGGTGTAAAAGAAGGGAACATTCACTCCTTAACTTAAGGTATAGGGAGGAAATGTAAGAATTGCGGCACAAATCTAAACGGCTCAGACCTAAGCTCGTGATAGTCGGTGTATAGCATCATGGTAGGAAAAGCCATCACTGTGCCGAAATTTGGAGGTCAAGGTCAATGGGCAAGCGGCAGATTTTAGACATTTTCTGAGGAACATGGTCTGACGGAGCGATTTGAAAACTTTTTGTTCTCAGCGGTGACCTAGCATTTTATGGCTTTATTGAAAGGACCATGAAATATGCTTTCGACTGACATGGCGAAGAGTAAGTGTCGGATAACCTTTTGACTCAAGAGGAGGGTTAAACATTGATTTGTTGACTGTTAACAAAAGGACTGAACTGCTTTTGCTATTATTAGAGCCCATACCTGTGTCAATGTGAGGCTACAGTTGCACAGTTTAATTGCAAGGCAAATGTTTGTTGAACAAGGTTTACGCTCCTTAAATCATAGCATTTTCTAAAGCAGTCTGTCTATAGCACCCTGCCCCTGGCCTGAAGGCTGAATGATGAATCAGTGAATGCTCGCATGAGGCAAAACACGGGACGTGACGCTTCTAATCATAATTGTTGCCTGCCAACTGCAATGCACGTGTTAACTCACAGCTGATTAAACTCACAGCACACTCAAATTAATCACCTGCCTGATATACTTACTTGGATTTTAGCCTGTACCTACTGTAGGATTTCAGGAATGAGGGGCAGATGCCATCTTGATTATTGATTACACTTGCACGCGCGCTATCTCGCGGCAACTATAGCCTAGTTAAATTAGATTTTATTCTCATGTAACTTTGTTAAACGAATAGATAATAACTAGTACCATATAATATATTAATATTTTACTTTTCATCTTGAATCTTAACATATATCATGTGCTATGGCCGTGCGTATCCATTTACCAGTTATGCGAACATAAGCTTTTACCATAGAAATATTAGGGTGGCGGGGGCAGGGGCGGGGCGGGGGCGGAATTGAGGGGCAGTAAAGGCATCATCGCTGCGGTTTAATTTTTTTATATAATTAAGAGAGAGAGAAAGCAATGGACGGTTTCCAAATCATTCTTGCCTCGATAGGGGTTTAATGTACTTGATTACCTGCGCGTGCGTAATGTGATATAGAGAATATTGTTATTATTGTATTATTACTTGTATGTAAGATAGTGCTAAGAATAAAATCACGTTCAAAACTAAAATGTTATTTTTAAATAAGTACTAAGTAGCTTCGAAATTTAGATTGTCTCTCCACCCTATCGTGGCACGAATGATTTGAAAACCGTCCGTTTCTAAATATTGGCGCCACTATAACTTCTAAAGTTGTCTTAACAGGTCACAACAATCGCACCATTTTCGCGGTAAATTGATCGAATTCAGCTCGTGCAAGATTACGATTTACAGCAATACGCTAACAAATATATGTAAACGAATATCAGTACATGAAGGTGAGTGATTAGTGGTCATAATAAGCTGAGGAACGTATACACTTGCTTCTTTATTGGTGGCAAATTTGATGAGAAAAATTGGTTAAAAATGCGGTAATCGGGTGTCTCACTCTTGTGTTATTATCTACTCTTGTTATTATATAAAAACATGAAAACAGATTCACAGATATGCACAGACAAGCTTATGAACGCAGTCAAATAGAACAGCAGATGACCATGTTATGGAATGGTGCAGTACAAACAGGCACAAAGTCTGCAGCAGTTTGCAATTGCTGTTGCTAGCTTATCACAAAATAGTATTTGTCCTCAAGTCACATGAAAATAATACATAGGCATCAGCATTGACTCACTGACTATAATAACACAACTATCATAACATATTAAATCACACAGAACAAATGTATCAGCATTAATATATAAAAAATATGAAAACTTATCGATATGACCAGTTTATCGATGCAGAGTCAAATAGAACAGTAGATCTCTACAGTAGCTCTAGAACTATAGCCGTATGCTCCGCCGCAGGGAGGAGCTCCTCCTGCGGTTCCTGCGGCGCTCCTGCGCAGAAGGAGCTCCTGCCGCGCTCCTGCGCAGGAGGAGCTCCTCCTGCGCTCCTGCGGCAGAGCTCTACAGCTAATAGCCATCAATACCACAATCTGCACTACTGGCAGTGGACTCAGATTCTGAGACTGAGTCATCAGTATCTACATATTCAGCATTCTGGTCTTCTTCTAATGCACGTTTTTTCCAAACATTTTGACTTGGTCGCCGAGTACAAACTGCTGAACTATTCCACATATGTATTGCTTGGTCAGGGTTGTAGTCTTTAATTTCTGAACTGTCTAATCTTATACGAATTATACGTAAGGCGGCTTCTCCAATCGGTTTTTGTTATTTTCACAAAGGAAAATCCTCTTTCACATTCAGACGAATGTGCCGGAATGCTCAAAACTAAGTCCACGAGAAGAAGAAAGTTACGAGCAACGTGGCCAAACTCTTGGTTGATCTTTTGCCATGAAAGCACTTTTGATAGCTCTTTTCCACCATATCTGCCATAAATCCTAGCTTTCAATGCATTCCATTCT
>NW_014577368.1:40291-50291 GCF_000485595.1 Priapulus caudatus
ACCAGCTATCTCTTTTAGTTTTTTAAGGCTAGCGATCGTCATCTCCAGCAATTCGTTGACATCAGAAATGTTAAAGTCAGTCATCTGAAACTGGAGTGATGCCTTCTTGAGATGGGTCAGGATATCAGTCACCATTGCAGCATTTTTGATGAACGTGGGGCTATTAAACAGGTGAAGGAAGCCTTTGGCCTTAGCTGACTGATCCGCTGAATGGGTATTCACTTGAAGCTCACCCAAGTGCTGCAGTAGAGCAGGGTAAATCTTCCACATGGTTTGTATTGCATGATGGGTATGGGGAATCCATCGTGTACCGGACACACGAGTGGGAAATCCAGTGACATGCAGGGCTTCAGCAGCAACCTTCAACATACTCCTGTTAAGCGCACTGTTGTGGTAGAAGAGATACAAACTCTCTAGCAGCTTGGTAATTTTGAGTTTAAGTTGCAGCTTTTCAATACATCCTTGAATGAAAGTTCAAGACGATGTGCCATGCAATGAACGGATGTCAGCAATGGTTGCTTTTTTTCACGTCTCACGCCAATTCCAGTGTTTACTCCCATGTTCACACTTGCACCATCGGCGTCGAATCCTACTATTTTGGCATACAGATTTGGGTCCGAAATGCCCCCTGAGTCCGTTCGATTAGTTGCATAATATCTTCTGCATTCGCCTTTGCAATGTTTTGGAAAACCAAAAAACTTGGTGTTGACTTTTCCCTGGTTACAGTATAATCGACTGTATCGACCCCTATCAACCTGTATCGACAAAATCGACCCCTGGGACTGTCAAATCCGCGGATTTCCGCGGATCCGCGGAAAAATCTCATCCTTGAGTATCTGATGTACATGATCTCGGCTTCTGTTACTGACGAATCAGTGGATCTGTCGGACATCACACTATAAAATGGTGCTGCATTCAGTTCTTTTGACATATCCAGGTATAGTCAGTGAATGCTTTACCTTTTTTCGCAATGGAGTGAGAGATTCTGAACAGTTTTTGTAATTTCCCAAACTCTTTGCCATTCAAACTCTTTAAAGCTTTTATCTGCCGGATTTGTTCCTGGAACTGCAGATTCTGCCTTTTCTTACCAAAACACTTTGTGCCTTTCACTGTTGTCATGCATCTGAAGTGCTTTAATGTGAAAATTCACACAGGCGTCTTTATCTGCTAAGGCACTGTTGGTCAGACAAGATTTACAAAACATTTTGCCATCTGTCAATGTCACCCAGGGAAATGATTTATTCCAGGATTCTTTAAACTTCCTTGCCCTTTTCGTTTGTTCATACCGGCGTTTTATCTCTTTTTCTCTTTCTTCTCTACACTTTTCTTTTCGCTGATTTACCACTGATTCTGGCCTTTCAATCTTGTCTATTGTCTCTTCCTCGTTGATAACAACGGGAGATGATGTTTGACGAGTATTTTTCAGCCAATTTCCATTTTGTATTGCGTTCTAGCACATTCGAAGAGCAACATTAAAATGAACCGTGATAAGAGAAAGGTATTAATGATGAAAAAACGGCTCTGTGGTTGTGGTTATAAAACACCAGGAACAATCTGAAGCAGAGTGTCGAAGCGAAGCGCATCCCTCTCACTATGACGCCAGACAGTGCTCAGCTATTCTAATTATACGTCCGCGAGCGTCGCTCCGCGTCTATCATTAGTGGGCTGGAGTGCATTCGCGAGCATTTTCATTTTACATAGTTATACACACAGGTGTTGTACTATCTATGCTTTTACATACGCCTCCACAGTCATGCCACGTATTGTCTCGATGCTTTGTTGCGTTCGCTTGATACAATGTTACAATGTCCACTTATGATTCACATCGGCCAGCTTGCACTTGCAGATATGCTATGCTGCTGTATAAAGCTAGTGCGGCATAGTATTAGTCTGGCGTGCGCACTCGCGCTCTCGACTTGCGTCAGATGTGCTGCCATATAGTTGGATATCGACAACACTAATCCGATTTGACATTTTTTTTTACTATTATGATAGGATGTTGGATGCGATAGGATAGGCTTCATGTTACAGCATTAAATTTGGTATCCCGCCAGATTGGTATCGGCGGATATCGGTACGTAATTTTCGCCCCTGACGCATTGCCGCGGTAACCATTTGTTGCAACAAGACCAATTTTCCTGACAGTAGAACCTACAATGTCCATCTAATACACATAATAATTTCAATACAATAAAAATATAAAAAATCTCAATACAATCTCGAGTTATTGCTTGCTCAAACCATGCTTACGGACTGTTCGATGTCCTCATGCGTTTGATGTTGATCCTCTGCGCTGTGTTCTGATGCTGGATGGCCATTGATTGTTGTAGAATGCAATGATGTCTGTGGCATTGTTTTTTTCTATATGTTCATTTGGTTTATGCAGTTCCCGCCTGATATTGCTCAGGATTTGTCTTCGTTCACAGATTTGTTCTCCGTTTTGAAGGTCGTTGGACTCTCTTGAATTTGCCCATTGATTTCTCGCTGAGTATCTGGCGTCACTGAAGTTTCGTCGCATGGAGTAGTGAGTTCACTGAAAGTTGATGATTACAGTGTATTTTCTCTCCTCGCCAAATGTTGTGCTGCTGCGCATCGATGTCCTGCGAAAGATGTGTCCATCGATGTCCAGCCAAAATCTGTGCCGCGGAAAGATCCTCTAATGCACGCTCCTCTCTGCATGTCACTGCAACTGCAACAATTATATAAAAACCCAACAGTAGCTCTCTCCTAACTGATATGACTCATGATCACACCTTTAATGTATGTGTAGCCGCACATAAACCAAAACCGCTGTCATCTGTAATACCTACACCTCGAAATCCTTACCAAGCCAGATTAATTTACTGAAACAACATCGTTTATCATCATAACATGCCCATCCTCTCCCGTTGACATCCTAATCCCTTTTACTCCTACCCCACAAATATTCCCCCACGTTTATACCTAACATTGTATTACTATAGCATGGTCCCCGATACTAGAACCTTTAATGCTACAAGCAATATTTAATCACGATATGATTAATAATAAATAATAATAAATAGCAGACTGCACTTCACTATATTTACACTATTTACAACTGGTACCAGACTCTCACTCAAACTCAACCTTAACACCTGCATGCACCTTAAACCACTTATCAAACACCTGCACACTTTGTAAATGCTATAACTCCCAACTACACTCACACTGCACCCTGTACTCACACCGTAACCTGTGTCGCCAGTCTAACCCTGTGTTCTACTATTATCTGTAAGTAGAAAAACATTAATGACAATTCACTGAATGTCAGTACTATTACGGCAGTTGTGCGAGAGGAATCAAGTCATCTTCCTCCCACTCATCACATTCTGCTGCTGGCAACTGAGGTGCTTGAACGAATTTAGCGCTTTGTTTCGGCTGCCTGCTGTCTGTCGCCTGAACCTTGTCCCCTTGCACGTACTTGTCCCATGCACCCTGCGGAAAAGCTGGACACAGATTATCTACATGTACAGCATGTGTGCGCCCTGACCGCACATCCTTAATAAGGAACTTAACTACCGACAGCTGCTGAACGATTAAGTAATACGGACGCCAAAACGATGCAAGCTTCCTAGACTGTGCTGGCTTAGTCATAGGATTAAACCAATAAACAGAGTCCCCAGGCATGAACTCCTGCTCTTTGGCTCTTTTGTCATAAAGAACCTTATTCTCCTTTCGTGTATGCCTCGTTTTCTTCTGAAACTGCGTGCATGCTCGATGAAGCCTGTCGAGAGCCAAAGACACTGGATCATCAGAGTACGATACCTTACGTGGCCGAAGGAATGTATCCAGCAGCATCACTGCATCCCTACCATAGACAAGAAAGAATGGAGTGAACTGTGATGTTCCATGAACACTCGTTCTGTAAGCGAACAGAATGGGACCCAGCTTTGAATCCCAATCATGGTGGGAGTCCTGCAAATAAATCCTGTAAATAAATGTTGTTCATGGTACGGTGGAACCTCTCACACTAACTATCACTTGCCGGATGATAGGGAGATGGTTACGGATGTGATGGATCTTGAATTCCTTCGAGATGGCAGCTGTAAGGGAATTACAAAACTCCAACCCATTATCAGTCATGAAAGCAGATGGACAACCATGTGTAGGGATGAACCTATCAACAATGAGCCGTGCAATAGTCTCGGCCAACCTGTCTTTGACTGCGTACGCTTCAGGGTACGATGAGTAAAGATCCAAGAACGTAACTATATACCTGTTCCCACTGTCAGACACAGGTAGACGCCCTATAGTGTCAATGGCAACGGTCTCGTTGACATACCTCGGCACTGGTGCATTTCTCATGGGTCCATGCACACGTCGCAGCTTACGAGCATTGCATCTCACGCATGCTTGAACGTGTGTCTGAATGTCAGTGAACATGTGCTGCCAATAGTATCGCTCGGCCACCCTCAAGTAAGTCTTCTGAAATCCCAGGTGTCCAGCATACAAATGGTCATGACACAACAACAAAACCTGTGGAACAAGGGATTTAGCCACCACAAGTTTTCGGCATGGAACGCTGTCATGAGTGGCTGCTCCCAGATGGAAAAGAATCCCATCTTCTAATATGAAGTCAGCCATCTCTGCGTTGATGGAGTGAAGGGTGTTCTGCTTCGAATGTTGCAACCATGTCTCTCGCGTAAGGGTCCTGCTGCTGCAATGAAAGAATCATCTGTGATGAAACACTGAGCCCTGTTTCAAGAGTATCATTGTCATCCTCAGGTACCGCAGCCTCGCCATCTTCCTCCTGTAAGATTACAGGTGCCATGAGCATAGCCTGTTCTCGTGTTACCTCAGAAGTGGTGTCGCCCTCGCTGTCAGCATGTTCTACTGGAATATCTGTAAGAAGTCTAGACAATGCGTCAGCTTGGACATTAAACTGCCCTTCCTTGTACCAGATGTCAACATCAAACTCCGATATCCGAACTGCCCACCTCTGCAACTTTGCGTTACGGATAGACTTCGTCTCTAGAATATAATTCAACGGCCGATGATTGGTGAATAAAGTGAACTTGAGAATGATTGGTCTGATTGTTTGTAAATGGCGAATGTAATTTATTAAAGTGAAATGAAGCTGGGCCTGAAAAACAATCTTTTAAGAAGTGAATAACGATTGAAGTGAATGTATACACATCAGTAGCAAGGTAAAGCCATGTAGAAGGGAACGGTAGTTTTTTTGCGCCAATAGCGGCGTACGGGCCGCATTAGCAGCGCATGCATTTTGCATGCGATCTCACGAAATTTCAATAAACCCCGTTCTGTCCCAATAACCCTCACCAAAATATAAAAAAGGTTATATGGGACAGAATTATTCGGTCTACAGAAGCAACAACACTAGCATCTCTCTCAGCTGACTGTTGCACTGATGTACACTGAGGCATGGCCGACTGTTGTAACCCCTCACTAATCCTGCTGGAAACAGCCCCGGCAGAATGTGCACTAATGCGTACAACTCCGACTACTGCGTTACATGGAACTGTTACAATTTCCCTTGAAGAATTTATTAGTGTACATCGCCCCGTGTGGCGTTTACTGACTCTATCAACATTCTGTTTGACATGCAACTGTGGCTGAGAGCAAAAATACTTCAAGCATGCTGATCCCTTTACCTTCACACGAGTTCCCGACGCTATACCATTTGCAACCATTAATTCAACGTTACATTTTGGTTCCGCCATAACCCAGGTTTGAATCCTGGTCACGGCACCAAAAATGTAGTGTTGAAGTTACACCAAGATTTGAATGAAATAATTTAGAGTAAAATAATCAAAGACGAAGTATAAATTTTGTGGTCACTAAAAGAATATATTATTTACAACTGATACAGGTCTCTACACGGTACACGCTAATGGAATGCCAGCACTCAAAGTCCCTACCTCTCTTCAAATTTCTATTTATATGCAAACTCTCCACCAATCACAAACAAGTCCAAACTGTTCCTAACCAATCACACACAACTACCTAGCTCTTTGTCCTTCTAAAACTGCCGTCATAACCCACATGTCTAACACCCGATCTGCACTCGTCTAGACTAATATTCCTAAACTAACACGCGTCTACATTGCACACGCAACGTACTATTTGTAACCTACATGCTAAACACTGCACCTAACCCAACCCAGGCTAATTTCAGCCAAATCTAGCTACACTTACTACTTTATGTAAACATCTGTAAAACACATGTTACATTACCTGTACTCCTAATTTCGGGTCCCATCCTTGGCTTCCATATCTAGTGCCGACCTGCCTGTCTCACTAGCTTCTACCTGTAGCTAGTAAACCTAGCTTTTGCATTTAACTGCTACTTATGGTTCATACAAGTGAACTCCACCACTACCTGCTAAGTATAGCTGTTGCTGCTGTAGCCCTAGCAGTTTAACTGTTATCTATAGGTTCTGCCATGACTTTCACTTCTGCCACTGATATCTCGTATGCATAACCTCAAAATGTAGCGCATACCTCCAGCACCAACCTATACTTAGTATACTACCTTTCTTCTTTTTGTCAGATTCCATTCTCACCTTCCAGTCAAAAGCCCAGCTTCACTCCTTGTAATCTAGTACAGAATGGAGTGAGTGCATGCGTGGTAACAGTTGTGTGTCATCCTTTACTACATATTACCATGTCTTTCCTCCGTGTGCTGTCGGCGTCACTGCCAGTTTCTGTGTCATGGTGCCATCCCAGTGTGCGTTGGTGTCTGTACTCGTGTCTACCCCACCGTGGGTATATACTCGTGTCTACCCCCACCGTAGGTGTGTAGTCATGTCTACCCCCACCACCCACCGTGGGTATATACTCGTGTCTACCCCCACCGTAGGTGTGTAGTCATGTCTACCCCCACCATGGGTGTGTATAGTTGTGTCTACCCCCACCGTGGGTGTGTGTAATCGTGTCTACCCCCACCGTGGGTGTGTATAGTTGTGTCTACCCCCCCACCCCCCCCGTGGGTGTGTGTAATCGTGTCTACCCCACCGTGGGTGTGTATAGTTGTGTCTACTCCCACCGTGGGTGGGTGTAGTCGTGCCTACCCCCACCGTGGGTGGGGGTAGTCGTGTCTACCCCCACCGTTGGTGTGTGTAATCGTGTCTACCCCCACCGTAGGTGTGTGTAGTCGTGCCTACCCCCACCGTGGGTGTGTGTAATCGTGTCTACCCCCACCGTAGGTGTGTGTAGTCGTGTCTACCCCCACCGTAGGTCTGTGTTGTCGTGTCTACCCCCACCGTAGGTGTGTAATCGTGTCTACCCCCACCATGGGCGTGTATAGTCATGTCTACCCCCACCGCGGGTGTGTGTAGTCGTGTCTACCTCCACCGTGGGTGTGTGTAGTCGTGTCTACCCCGTGGGCGTTGTACAGTTGTGTCTACCTCCACCATAGGTGTGTGTAAAGAGTCTAAGACACCCCATCGTGGTATTTATTTACGTTTGTTTGCTTCTCAGCGATGATGCTGTAAGCGCATATGATAGCCTCTCGGATGTATGCGGGAAAATGTCAAAGCAACGTGGTGGTGTACCGTGGGCATATATATATATATATATATATAGACGTACAACATTTGTAGCCTAGCCTATGATCGACAGCAGCTGTGTAATAATGGGAAGAGGAGGTTGAGGAGTGGGAGGCGTGGGAGTGGGAGTGCGGTAGTTCTACTGCTGGTATAACCAACCATATTTGTTCAGTCATTATTATATTATACAAGCGTCATACATAGCACGCATGTTTGAGTTACTCCTCGGTGACTAATCACTAAAAGTCCTCCTCGTTGTTTGTTGGATGGAGTAATGATTCGGCACCGCACAGTCATACTAAGTACAGTTCATGGTGCTGCTGTATTAGTTGCATATTACAGTTACTCAACATAAGCAAGTGTCTGACTCTGAGCCGCCGTGCCCCTTCAAAGAACAGTTACGTCTGTATCTGCGTAGATAGGGTTACTGCGTTGTAAAACCTTGCGTCGTCACTGCACGCTCACATGCACACGAGGTAGCTTGCACACGCACATACAAGCCTGCTCACAAGGAGACGCACACCTACACGGCTACACTCACGCACACACCACTCATGCACGCACACACGCACGCACGCATGCACGCATGCACGCACGCACGCACATGCAAACGCACATACACACTTATCTGTAAATTATTATTCCGTGTTGGCCATGGTGCACGCACTATGTTCTCTCTCTCTCACTTCTCTCTCTCTCTCCCTCTCTTCCCTCTCACTCTTCTCTCTCTCACTCTCCCTCCCCCCTTCCCGCCATTCCTCCCCCTTTCTATATCCTACTCTCCAGATCATTTGCTCTCTCTTGCTTGCTGTCTCAATCGCCCTCCCCCCGTCCCTCCCTGCCTCCCTATCACAACGATTTCGATCGCTGCCCTCAGCGCTTAAATCTCACTCACTGTTCTGCGGGAAGAAAAAACACATATTGGGCGGCACAGTGCTGGTGTAGCATGGCATGCATACACGCCCTTATGGCAAACGTCCCCCTTCTACATTTGCTCATGGGCAATAAAAGTCAAAGCTGAGTCACTATTATAACGCGGCATACTACACAAGCCCACTTCCATTCACTATGTAGGGTGGGACGGGGAACGTCTGCTATAGGGGGATGTATGCCATGCTACACTGGCTCTGACGTGGAGACAAACATGTAACCTAACGGAATAGGGTAGGTAGTCCCTACTCTGTTCGGTTACATATTTGTCTATAGCTCTGATGGTGACAGCACTGACAACGAAGCGTCGCCCACTCCAGCATTGTGCGTTATAGGCGTTTGTACAGGGTATGCGAGCGAGAGCGTGCGTGTAGGAAGCAATGCGCATAGTTCTGAGAATCGGAACACGCTTCCCGCATCCGGCCGTCACTACCTACAGTTTAATTTAATGACGGGGGGGGGGACTACGACGTGTGCTGGATCTGAATAAACACGAGCACGTGTGGATGCATGCGCATGACGAATGCTTATGCCAAAGACTAGAGCGGGCGGGCAGCGGGGAGAGGTAACACTGTGTGGGGTATATATATATATACACACACACACACACACGCACACGCACACGCACACGCACACACACATTATATATAGCTGGAATTGGATGCGCACGTCTGCCACCATACTGCTGCACGTGATTTGCCCTAAATGGTTTACGCATGGTGGTTACGTGATCAGTTGCCGTGGCCTACAATATTGGGACATAGCTCAGACTAGGGGCGAATAAACATCAAAATGTTTTTATTTACTCCTGCAGAGACTTGTTGGCTGAGACATAGCTGAAAATAGTACTTTAGTCAACATATATGTGGGACTGCTCACTGGTGATTATCTGGTATTGCCTAATGAAACATAATAAGAATACAATAAGATCGCGCTAGATGAATATGCTATTAGATTAATTATCATTTAATCCCATCATAGTCAATATATAAAGCCAGGCCAAAAGGCCAGCTCTCGCATACCACGAAAACCGCGCGGGGTAGAGTGCAACATGCTGATACAGGATAGGTCGTTGATGCAGCATACATGTGATGGGTATCTATCCTGTGACAACAAAACCCCGTTCTTGTAGTGCACTTGCGCGGGCCACAAAAGCACGTGATACGTTGTTCATTCACCTTGGCAGACAGTTGGTTTTAACGCCTTAGCAGGCCTTAGACGCTATTGAGGCAGATGACAACCATAAGTCGAAACTAGTGCATTGCTAATTTCCTAATTTCATGGCGTCAAATACAAAACTTGTAAACCCTACCTAGCATAGTACAGTAGCCGCACACCCAAGGGATTGGCGCCAGCAGACCTCCGACTCACTGATTTCACACATTAATTATTCCCCCGGGGAAGAGTGTGGTTCAGTCACCACCACATACACTCTGATATTACCCCAGCAAGGGGATATATGTTTGATCGAAAATGTCTAAATCGGGCATATACATTTGTATAACGTGTTATTGCCACTCATTTAACTTTCACTGGGGAAG
>NW_014577368.1:55291-72462 GCF_000485595.1 Priapulus caudatus
TATGTGCGTGTGTCTGTATCATTCATTACCTTCAAGTGATAATCTTTGTTGTAGTATGCAAGCCACTTGTAGCACATGGGTCATCAAGCGCTCATGAGGTAAGCAGGATCATAGATATATAATGGTTAGGGAGGCAGCAAGCTTAGTATTATGGTTATGCAGTAGTTGGGATTGGTGCAAGGTCAGAGTCATGGTTAAGTAGGTGGGTGGGACTGGCATAGGTGTAGGGTCATAATCTCAATGCGGCTATTTTATTTCTGAAAGCCTCTTTATTTAGCCATATCATGAGTCAATCATTGATCTTCAATAAATCTGCATGTAATTTCTGTTGAGTACCAAGCTTCACTCCTTATGCGTGCATGTGTTAGTTACCCTGTCGGTGTCATCTGAATCCACGATGTGTGTTAATGTCTGACCTAAATATACATTATTTCAGATGTCGATCATATTCAATGAAGCGGGTGTGCAAGGTGTCACACCACCATGCGTTGCTCAGACGTTTGTCAACCACAATGCATTATTGTACAAAATCTTCGTGATTGGGGACCAACATTTCACAATAGAGAGACCATCAATCAGGAATCTGTACTCTGGTGGTAAGCAATCTGTGGCACATCCACGAGTCATTTCACGTGATCCGTTATTTATTGGCAAACAGTAGACAGTCGTTCGTTGTGTACGAAATGTATTGGTGGAGTAATGTAATCGTTTATTACATGGCTGGGTTCTTCCGTGTTAACGTTCGCTTGCTAAAATACTGCCTTGTTCCAGGTCAGAAGACAGTATTCTTTCATAGCGGTGATGTATCAGGGGCCAATGCATCCTCCTCCCTCAATGATGTAAGTCTAAATCAATCTATTTTACACATAACAACATAGCAGAACTGTCAGTCTGATCGACATAGCTGTATCATTAGCAGCATAGCAGTTTAATCAGCATAGCAGTAGTCGCAGCAGTAATATGCCAGCAGTAGTCGCAGCAGCAGCAACATGGCAGCATTATCAATATCAGTGGTGGCAGCACACAGCAGCCATGACAGCAGAAGTAGCAGCAGCAGCAGTAACACTTCCAGCACCAGTAGCAGTAGTAGTAGCAGCAGCAACAGCAGCAGTGGCAGGTGGAGCAGTAGCAGCAGTAGCATTGTCATCATCATAATCATCATCATCATCATCAGCAGCAGCAGCAGCATCAAACAGCTGCAATGGCAGCATTAGCAGCATCAAACGGCAGCAGCAGCAGCAGTAGCAGCAGCAGCAGCAGTGGCAGCAGCATTAAGCAGCAGCAGCAGCAACAGCAGCAGCAGCAGCAGCAGTAGCAGCAGTAGCAGCAGCAGCAGCAGCAGTAGCAGTAGCAGCAGCAGCAGCAGCAGCAGTAGCAGCAGTAGCAGCAGCAGCACTATAGCAGTGCCCCTTGCTGCGCATTACTGACGATTAGTGCTGCTGTGTGACAGGTCGAGCAGGCGGACGTGCCTGCGAGTGTGCGGCCGCAACCGATGAAGCTCTCCCGCCTCGTCGACGTCGTGCGCGAGCGGCTGCAGCTGGCGCTGTGCGGCATCGACGTCATCGTCGAACACGGCACAGGACGCTACGCCGTCATCGACATCAATGCCTTTCCCGGTGAGATGCCCCGTGCACACTAGCCACCCTCGCAGTCTTATATTAGCATTTATCATGTGTGAAGAAGAGGCATGGACAGCCTCTACGGGGCACAGCTCCAGATTATATTAGCAGTTATACAAGACCGTTATTTATTCTTGCGCTATCTTGTAAAAATCCTCACATAACACCTGGTTACATGCACACACTCACAGTATATATGGCACAATATTGAAGCTCTACGTTCCAGTAGGTCACAGGAGCCGCGTTTGATAAATTTTGATTGTGTATAGCCTACTAATATATGTACAGTTATATGCGGGATATTACATTACACCAACCTGTGTTACGTAAATACAGGAAAAACGAAATCTCTTATTTCTCTGCCATACAATAGGTCTGGCAGTGTGATGACTTGTGCCCAACCCACTGATTTTCTTGCTGCCGCAGTCAGTAATGAACATTCAGTGCCCAGTTGTGGGAAAATTAGCGTAGGGCAATGGGTCCGGCACACAAATAAAATCTGCCTTACCAGTCCGAGTAATGCCTTCCATCTGACAGGTCTGACAAATTTCACATTTTCTATATAATTGGATACATTCACAATTTGTAAATTAAAAACAAAATTAAAATTTACTCTTACATATTCTTTTTTACAATTCAGTAGGGCTTTCTACTCAATTGGTGGCGTGCTCAATTTCCATAGATAAAATTATGTTATGTTTATACAGTCAGTGGCAACCAGGTTGGTCAGGTCAACTTCGATACGTGTGTAATGTATCGGTATCATATTAAATAATTTGACCTACACCTGTACCTTTTGAAATGACCGCATGGTGCATGTTTCTGCAATTAGTTTCCCCTCTATCTAGTGTACTCCAGGTACATGGTATTTATTTCAAGAGTTGTTCATCACTGTCCTTCTGATACATCTTTAAGCTGTAATTCCATATTTCCTCCTATCCTATACCTTAAGTTAAGGGGGAAATATTCCCCCTCCGTTTACACATCTTGACCTTTGACCCTTGACCCCCAAATTTGTCATCCTGATTCCTTTTCACGTCATTCCTGATTAACGCAAATATTTACATGATTTATTTACAACAATTGAATAACAACAAATAATTTTTACAACAATTAATTTTTTTTTTTTTTAATAGGGTTAGGGTTAGGGTAACAATGCACTTTAGTGACGTGACGTGATAAATCGCTGCAATCTCATTGGATAACGCAGCAGGCACTATGAAGCGATAGTGCCCGCCTGAGCGGGCACTATCGCTTGCGCGACGCATTGTTATTATTACGCATTGTGTTTACGTCACGAATCTCCTGAGTCTGGGCGCCACGCAAGAGTAATTTCGAACGGCGGTTGTGTTTGTGTCGAACGTTTTGTTACATCGAATGCACCGGCAAATTAGGGAGTATAAAGAAGGTATATACGCATGAAAAGTAGATTGCATAGTCATGTGATGCACTAAAAACATTAATGCCTGCTGTTGGGGGCACTATGCTCTCAGTGTTGCTTTGGGAAGGAATAGTGCCCTCGCTACCGCTCGGGCACTATTCCTTCCCTCAGCAACACTATGAGAGCATAGTGCCCCCAACAGCAGGCATTAATATATAAATAAAACAGGAGTTTCAGGCACGCGATTTGTATCAACCAATGGGATTTGGGAGGTATGGAGAATGCAGAAGGTTGCTGAAATGATGTGTACGCAACTGCGTATCTGCATATCAGCACCTAACAAAGGTGTCACTACGCACGACTTAAATGTTACGTTTATAACCGTAGCAACAGACTTCAGATGAGCCCAGACGCTCTGCGGCTCTTGTTTATGGAACACGTCACTTACATAATCACTGTATCTGAAGCGAATGAAGGAGAACACACTACATAGCTTTCACCATTATTTTTAGTTAACGTTTTAAATTTGCAGCAAGCCAATAATTGTTATTTAGTATTGAATTAATTTTTTTGTAATAGTTTACGAGTAAATTGGGTCAACTTGTTTTTTTAAAATGGCTAGCAGGTGTTTGTAGATATTAATGGCAGCCACCGTTGCTCATGCTGCCTCTCGTGTAAATGAGAGTATTGAGAGTACTTGAGAGTATTTAATGCTTGAGAATGAATGCTTAATTATTCAACTGCCATGATTAATCTATGGAATGAACATCTAGTATATGCAAATGGTGAAATCTAAAATATTGCAGTCACTTACTATTTTAGTGATTAAAAGTGTTAATTAGCCAGCTGGACTGTGAGACTATAAATTCCGAGACAAGATTCCTTCTGATTACTGAGACATGCTGCACAAGCAATGGCATAATTTATAACAGTGTCTATTCCAAGCGACGGCGTAATTTGTTGCTGCGTAATGTATACATAGACAGGTTTATGATGTTCTAAACGTCTATTAAAAATTCATTTTATATGGTGTGTAAATAACAGGTGCAGAGGTAAACAGACTCCCACACAGATTCATTTCAGGGTCATTATCGTCTTGCATTATACAACGACCTACCAGCCATGCATTAATCGTCCCTGTATAATGACCGTACTTATTTTTTACTATCAAAATTTTATCACTGGCAAAATGTTCAATTGTCAAATACTGAAAATTGAACATACCCCACCTACTAGATCCACTATCAAAATTCACATTCAGTGAATATTCTAAGCTTGGACTTTCCATGCGATGTACGTTTCTCTCTGTTAGAATGTATTGAGATTTTTAACAAAAGAATTGCCAAAGGAAGACAATACTGTTTAGTTTATCTGCTGAACTGTCATATCAGAAGCATTTCCGTTGAAACACGCTCCTCTGACCCCGCGTCTGCTCGTTTCTTTTAGGTTACGACGGAGTGCCGGATCTGTTTGAGGTGCTGCTAGGCTACATCGTGCAGCAGCTGGACAGACGCGATGACAAGATGACTGTATGCAGTGCACGCGATGACAAGATGGCCGCCCGAGGCTCGCTTGTCGTCTCGTCGCGTGCAGTCGAGCGCGAGAACGCTTACAACCGGCAGCAGACGATGAGCCTTGAGACTGCGGTGCGCCACAACAGCTGGCTGCTGCACGCGTAGACCCTCGCGTGGACGCCCGCCACGTGCAACCAGCAGCGGCGACGTTGCATCAGGAGCGTGACGTCGCGGGGCCTGTACAGTGCTGCCACCTAGCTGTGATGGGTCGTCGACCTGGGACTCCGCTCCCCTCCTCCTCCCTCCTGTGTGACTCGCCTGTGGGACTTAATCCGTGTGCTTCCACTTCCCCTTATTCACATCCAGATAATAGCCACGTATAGAGTAGGTAGTACTTAGTGGCGTAAGTAGTGGTAGATAGTGGTTTTCACGTCGGTCCGGCCATCTCGATTGCCGTGTTGGGGTTCCTCTGACGCAGTAGTGCACCACGAAGTCGTCTAGCGCAGTGTGTTGACGTTCGATCGATGCGCAATCGATCCTCGCAACTTTGAACGAGGTCGTCGCCTCTGCCATCTGTGGACTGGTGGACGACGATGGCGCTCGTGTCGCCAGTGTAAATAATTATGCAGAGGGGCAAACGCGAGTACCCGTACGTCGCGTCGTTCACGGCAGCAGGGCTGTAGACGCAGAGCTGCGCGGGTTTGTGTTGGGTTCGCACGGATGCGAGGAACAGCGTGCATGTTAGCGTTCGGTCGCTCGCTGTATAGGCAGCGGTTCTGCTCCCGTCGCGTACTTCTGTGTCCGTATCACTTCTGTCTCACTTCTTGAATAGGTATTGCCGTCGTGCTCTTTCACTCTAGGCGCAATCTCGTGGCAGTTTGCTCGATGTGACCAGCACAGTTCGGGCTCTGATACATGCTGGTGAACTGATACCCTGACATGCGATCGAATGGGTCCCAGGTTGAGCGAGCAGTTATTCCGGTGGCTAAAGTTGTGCATCGTAAAATCATGAAGGAAGGATTGAGGCAGCTATAGAAATTGCAGTTTTATTTGGGAAACGTGGTATATGTCATCTACTCGCGCGAGCAATCTCCCCAGTGCAACGTTGAACCAGAGTTGCGTGGTACCAGCTGCCAGGACCCTGCCATTGTCTATGCCATTATGTATAGATTATTTTCCCCAAAGTCAAGATTTCTTTTATCTAAAGCATTGGCGTTCGTGAAAAGAGAGCAGCAACTTGTGTTCTCCAGCTCAGAGTATGAGGCAACAGCATTCTATTGGTTTAAAACATCACTTAGTCATCGTGTGAACTTACTAGAGAGCATGGCCCCATTTCTATAAACTGTCAATCTGCTATCATGCGTATCAAACAGACGTCACTCCTGGTGTAACACCTCGAGCAGCTATCAATCACGTAACACGTCCCCATGTGTTTAACGTATGATTGTGCTATAATATATGCTCACACCACGTCGCCACCTACCTATAAACACGTCGGCTGCTAGCATGCACACCCGAAACACGTGGTACTCCTAATCTCGGGCATACAGGTGCGCTCTCGTAAGCACTCAGAACACGTGCTTAACACAACCTACTCACTACTGAACACGCATTGCATGGCACGCAGCAATACAATTGCAGCTTTCATCTGATCGCATGAGCACGTATACGTGCAGATGAAAACACGCGCATAGAAACAAGCGAACGCCGCTGGCATCTGGGAGCTCACAACCAGTGTCCACCTACCTGCCTACGCTGCATTTACTTCCGCAAACAGCAGAGCATGTAAAGCAAATGTGCAGCCCAGTTGACCCGATAATTTTTGGCTTTTATAGCTAAAACTTTGGATAACAGTACTGCTGGCATTCTGCTATGTGCTATACGCTGTCACTTATCTGTATGATGACTGGAACATGTCATATCTGTCAAGCAGGTGACAGTGTTACAGGTGAGATATGTCATATCTGTGAAGCAGGTGACACTGTAACAGGTGAGATGTCATATTTGTCAACCAGGTGACACTGTGTTACAGTTGAGATGTCATATCTGTCAACCAGGTGACACTATGTTGCAGATGAGAAGTCATCTGTCAACCAGGTGACACTGTGTTACAGGTGGGATATAGCATATCTGCCAAACAGATGACACTGTGTTACAGATAGACGTTATATCTGTCAACCAGGTTAGACTGTGTTACAGATAAGACATGCTGTGTCTGTCAACTAATGTTATCTAGTCGTGATATATAAGGTGAACGTTGATTCCAAACATAGCCGTTTATTTATTCACTTAGCAAATACACACAATCACAATGGTTGCCCAATTCGCCTCTATCCCACCTGCTCTACTTTTCATGTATCAATGCACCACGTGGTTCAGTTAGATAATGTGACATCAACCAGGTGACAATTTGTTACATTTGAGACATATCTGTCAACCATGTGACATTGTGTTACATGTGAGATGTCATGTTTGTCAAGCAGGTGACACTGTGTTACTGGTGAGGTATTATGTCTGTCAACCAGGTGACACTGTTACATGTGGGACATTATGTCAGTCAACCAAGTGACACTGTGTTACAGGTGGGACGTTATGTCTGTCAACCATTTCACATATTCTTATGTAACAGACGTCGACATATGCACCACTAGTTTTTCTGTACATGTGAAACGGCACGATGTTTAAGAGCTGATAGAGGTGGTGGTTTAATCTCTGTTGAGTCGATGAATTTTTTTATATCATCACTGTTCACTCTGAGTTACGTGTATTAAAGTGTAAATGTCAGGTGTTAGTATATTAGAGCTTTTATCCCTTTTCATACGTTATAAAACCGTGGTCTCTTCTTATTACAATGTGCTGTACGTGTGTATGTCACTAACCCTTTTGGGTTGAGAATGTGAACATAAACTTGATGAAATAACGCGCATGAAAATGTTAACAAAATAAAGCTATTTTCATTATTTTTAAAAGTATGTAATCGTCCATCATCTCATTTCTGTGTGACTCATCACATTTCCAAGTTTGTGTTTGATGACGAGGTAAAGAGGAAAGATACTGTAGATTTCTTTAGCTTGGCATTCACTGATAGGTTTACAACTACATATTTTACCTGGACGAATAATAATGTCCTTTCATTCACAATAACGTTGCATCTATAGTGTTAGTACAGTATCACAACACCCGCAGCAACATACTTCGACTCAACGCAACATGCAATATACGTTGTGCATTACAACAATAAACATGGCGACATTACATGACTTTGTGTATGTAACTACAACTTTTTAACATCTAGCTGTTCCAATTTCGTACGCTTTGCTGTGTTTCGTGACTTACCGCACACCCCATTGTTTAAAGATCTGTACGTCCGCGTCAGATTTTTGTCTGTTAATTTGCTTGCCATTGCTGTGTTTTATAATGTTAAAATGTCTAATCTTGTCTTTAAAATCCATCTTTAAAAGTTCATCACGACATCGTCATGTGACATTTTGAACCAGTTAGATATCGAAGTAGGCTTTTCCCAACATTATGAGTATCTTGGTGAAACCTCAAATCTTCATAAAGGTATGATTATAGAGTATAAAAAAGGTTGGCAGTTATATAATGTGATGTAGAGAAATTACTTTGTGCCCCCGACATGTCAATTACTATAGCTTAGTAACCATACACCACGCTTCGAGGAATATGTTTCTACAAGATGATCAAAAGCATGTTTACCACCAAATTAAGGTTATCTGACAAAACAATTTTCTGCATAATAATTCCCCCACCACTAGATATATTCTCACCGTGAATAAGACAGCAACTTTGTTTTTCACCTGTCGCATTCCATGTAATTCGTAAGCTCCTTGCAAACAGCACTGATTAGGCTGTAGGCTATTTCACTCAACCATATATTGTACCGTCCCAACAAAATAGTAGCTACGGTGTCGGCCAAAATCTACCATCAGTGTATAGGATACGAGGTGGTTTCTGGAGACATTTCCTGAGTAATAAGGTGTGTAATATAATCCATAAAATATGGTAAGCTCTCACAACTCAAATCCAATAAAACAATTTACTAGGAGAAGCAAATTAATAGAAATATGAGAGATTTTATTAATAGTTACAATATAAATTTTCTCTTCTTAATATTGGGGCAAATTTTCAGCAGTTGCATGTTTCCTATATATATCGATATAATTTGTACAGTCCTTGTCCTTTCCTATGAGTTGCCCTCCCACACCCTCTGTCGTTATGTCACTGGTACTTAGGACTTGTGTGTTGGTCCAGGGGGCGTTCTATGGGCTGCCAGCCACTTATCACAGATGTTTTTAACGGCACTCTGACCAGCTTTTTCTGCTGCATCTGCAGGACAAGAGAAATAGGATGTTGACGGATAGTGGTCACTTTTACCACACGGTCTATGATCAGTGCAAACGCCACCGGGAGAAAAGTAAGGTTATCATGCTAGAAAGAGAAATGACCACTTGATGAAAGCACAGGGAAGACTGACACAAACGAGGGTTTGAGGCAGGACAGCTGAAATACGAGAGAATACCAGTAAGAGATGAGGTATGAGTGGATAACAGAAGACAACATAATTGGAAAAGAGAGTGCGTGAAAGAGAGAAAGAGTGAGTGGGAGATATATAAAAAGCAAAGCAGAGAATGGGTACATTGGTCACAGCTCACCTGAGATTCGTTCAATGTCTTCAAGCCTCTCGCCCCGTACAGCAATCAGGTAGGCAGATTTCAGTTTTCCACATTGGATGTAGGCATTCACCTAAAACCACACGTTTTATGTGTTAAACAGGTTAATCAATGAAAGTGTCAATGATACTATAGCTCACCTTGGGTGTGATAGAAGAAGGAGGGGGACATATAAAGCAAGAGTATATATGGGAGAACTCCCATTATATAGCATATCTCCCATTATATACTCTTGATAATGATATATGCATAAGTTTTGATGCGAAAATAAATGTTTCACATCTGAAAGTCTGAAATCTTGATGAGAGATGGCGCTACGCCTAAATGATCGCCATTTTGGTTTTCGAATATCGCGCAAATAAAAACAATAAAATATTCCAGTCAAATTACTGTAACGAAGAATCTAAAACACAATATTACACGTATTATTGTAGAGTTGTTAACCAGTTAGACGAAATAAACGTAATAGGACGTTGTCATCTCTCCCATAGGAGTAACAACTGTTTTGGGCCTAGCCTTACACATTCATATACCAAAATTTTGCCAAAAAGTAGGCGTGGCTCAAAAGTAGGTCGACTGGCGTGCTCCCAAATAGGACGTTCAAATCTCTCCCATAGGAGTAACAACTGTATGCAATTTGAAACATGTGGGTCAAACGGTTCTTGAGCTATCGTTGACCGTAAGCAGACACTGAAATGCATAGTCAAATTGCTAAAATCTACCAAATTTGCATCATAAAAAAAACAAAAAAAACACGTGTGATATGTTTTGGGGATGCAGATGCATGCGGTTATGCAGATGATACAACATGAGTAGCCTTGAGTAGTACGTATACTGTCGCATCACAGCATGCTCTCAGCAAGACCTTCTACCTGTCACTATCGAGTAAGAGATTTATCGTAAAGGTCAACTTTCCACGAGATGCTAGAGCGTGAATTACTGCTCCATTCGTTCGGGGAGCAATTAGGTAATTATTCGATGCTGTATATGACTGCGACAGTCGTCAATCATTCGTAGCTCTGCTAATTGCCACAGGTCTGTGCACGAAGGGCACCGGGGAGTACTACTCTGCGAAAAATGTTTGCACTGCCACGTGATAATGACACACGCTTACGACTGGCGAGGCTGCGTATTCATGGTAATCAAGGGTACGAGATGTGACTGGCAACAAAGGTCGCCGCTCTCTTTGCGAGTAATGTGTCATAAGTGGCCAAAAAGTGTTTACATGTGGCCATAGCTTCGGCTGCTTTTCGTTAATGATCTTCTCCCCGCTGAAAAGATTAAAAGGATCAATTCTGAGTTACCATGGCGAGCAGTTGTTTGCACGCAACCATAGATATCAATATGTTCGTTTTCATAACCGAAAGCACATTTTGTGAGAATTCCCTACAGTTAATGACGTCATCGATTCAAACTGAACTTTCGAGCGGTATTACGATACAAGGCCATACCATGATTCATTACTTGCAGTCGTGAAAGGAAAGATTTCACGCGTAGCATTTCATGCACTGTGTTGCAGAGTTGTTTGCTAGGTGGTCAAAAAACTAAGTATCATGATTCACTGCACACATGCAACAAAATTTGGTGAAAATAATGTTGTTTAGGATAAAATGAATGGGTGGCACGTGATGTCTAGGACCCTCCATTAGTCCAAGTGCATACAACGGACTTCCCCTAAATAAAAGCTTCACAAGTGTTTGTTAGAAGAATAGATTCACTGTAGTCGAACTGAGGTGAGTATGGACAACACTGTTAGTGTTACATACATTGTCCCTCACAAACTCATTCACTGTAGGTTTCAGCTTAGTATGGCTATGTAAGATTTTAATGTTTAACATATCAACAAAATGTTTTAAAAATAAACAGTCTGCTTGCTTTTACTACGGACTTTACATTTTGTTATGCCATATATCTCCCCCACCCACTATCTCCAAACCACCACCTTAGTGATTCTACCAAAAGCCCTTCCCCTTAGCATTCACCCTTTGCCCCTCACCCTCAGCATACCACCCTTTAGTAATTCTACCATAAGGCCTTCCCTTTAGCCCCCCTCAACACTCATCCTTTGCCCCTCACCCTCAGCATACCACCCTTTAGTAATTCTACCATAAGCCCTTAACCTTAGCCCCCCCCTCACCACTCAGCATTCACCCTTTGCCCCTCACCCTCATCATACCACCTATGTGCTCAATCTGTGCCACGTCCAATACCATCCTATCCCCTCATCAGCAGACACTCTGCTCCCCCTTCCACGTCGCTGAGCAGCGAGAGAATACGGCGCACGGGCCGACAGTACCTTGTTAGCGTCCGTCTTCAGCGTCTTGATGAGGCTCTCCGTCTCCCTGGCCTCGTCCGGCTGCGAGGCGGCGACGCGCAGGCAGGCGTTCACCACCTCGTCGTGAGTCTGCTGGTCGGAGAGGCCCGAGTCGCGCACGCACGCCAGCAGCTGCCGCACCTCACGGTACCGATGCACCGACGCCAGCCTCCTGCCGACCTGCGCGTAGATGGGCGCCGAGTTCAAACGGAACTCCTGCAAAGAGACACATCAGGATAGCTTCTTAGACGGAACACGTTCGATTGCCGTTCGTAGAGATCATCGGATCAGGCTGAAGAATCTACGGAATCTTTGGCAGCTTCCTGGTCTTTTATGCAGGAAATAGGCGAGGAACGGGTCCAACAGCACAGGCTGCTGTAGGATGGCACATTCTGACGAGGAGTAATTATAATAAGGGTTAATGTGCCGAACAGTTTCTAAATGATGCAATTAAGGCCACGTCTCCACCAACAGGGTTAATCATGTCCAAACCACTGCTCAACAAAGCAATCCGTCTTTAATTGGATAAACCCCCGAGTTTGGATTGTTGTATATTCAAGATCACCTGTTTAATGACAGATCCCTACGGTAGTATCGATACTTGCATAACATGAGATGCCACACCTACATGCACCAATATAATACAAGACGACACACCAACACACTCACATAATATCAGATGCCACACTAACACATTCTCGTATAAAATCAGACCTTACACCAACACGCACCTGAACGACTTCAGATGCCACCCAATAACACTCTCGCATAATAACGGATGCCATGCCAACACGCATCCGTATGATATCAGATTCCACACCAACACGTGCCCATATGAAAACATACGCCCATATGATATCATACGCCATGCCAACCAACAATGCCAACCTGTATGATTCTGAATGCAATTCCAAAGCCATCGTCGATGCTCTGTCCAGCCAGCATGACCATCACTGTTACGTCCATCTTGACCTTCACATTGCCAAACAGAGTCGGCGGCGTGCTGTCGCGTCCGTGCGGTGGTGGACTGCCCACGCCACCCCGCGCACCTTTCTGCAGTTGCTCACAGCGGTGCAGGAATTTAGTGACCTCGATCTGTAGCGTGATCGTCATCAGATGACTGCAACAGGTGGCTGCTGTCAGTTAAGTATTAGGTTTTACAGGTTTCACTTGAAAAAGTTTGGGCATAATTAGGTTTAAATGTTTTACGCTGATTATAATAGAGATTGCATATCTATTATTTCAACTCTGTTCAATATACATACTACTCAGTGTTCTATCAATATACTGTATTTTTTTATGCAGTCTCCACTTCAACTTATTTGTCTTCCACAAAGTCCCATGGCATTACATGTGCTATACCACCGAGTGCATACCATGCTCTTGTCAACGTGATGCTCTCTGCACTATTTCTTGTCTGTTATATGCATATACACGAATCCCAAAACAACATGCAATGTATCAATCATGTACCTATGAACGTCATTAGGAGAGAGCCAGAGACGGAGATCATCGTCAGGTGGCACTCTTTTCTTTGTGTTGTCCCCACCACTGCCACGATGGCCCTTTTGCTCCCGAAGAAACATCTCCAAATGTTGGGCCGCAAGTAAGAGGTGCGGAAGTCTTTCGTGCAGTTGAGCATATGAGACGCCGCCACCAGTTCGATAAAATCTAATGCCTGTCATTGCAGCTCGCACGTAATCCTGTTAAATTTGAAGAATTTACGTAAATTTCTTATTGTATCTAAAGTGTAGCATGATACTGAGTAAATCGCATAAAAACCAGAAAGATAGCAGCAAATGTATACAGCATTCATCTTGCTAAAGCGGTTCTAAGCAATTACCTATCGACATGCATAGTTAAGGTCAGCGAATAGGCGAAAACAGAATACCTAGGTACAGCAAACAGCATACATCGCTTACTGACCTTCATGAACATCTGAAGGTCATACAACGTGTGCAAGAGGTGACGCTGGTCCAGGTAACGGCACGCCGCCTTAAGGTACCGGCACCACTGTTGCAGGCTGGCATCGAGAGACTCCATCTGCTGGAGTAGTTTGGGAAGCTGGCCCTTCTCCGTGCATGGCGCCAAGACGCCCTCAATGAAGACGTCAACCGCACAGTCCTGCGCGCAAGTACACAGACACTCAAGTAGCAAAAACGCCACAGCGTAACCCATCAGCCTCGAACTGCATGGACTCACGTGTATGTTCATCCCACACACGTAACGTTTATTACCGGAGATAGTCAGAGTGACAACATAACTGTCTCAAGCTTTTTGTTAGCAAGTCAATTTATCAGAACATCTAACCACAAAAGGTGCAGATCGCAGTTCATAGGTTGCATTCTTTAACAATCGAGCATTATTCGCGAGTTCATAAGTGAGTTTCTAACTCAGAGACACCCTGTCGGTACATGCAAATACACACTCACATGCGCCTGTCAAGGAATTAGCATTGTGAAGGTGCCTCTATCAATAACTTTATTCTTACATGGACAAGTAAACATTGCAGTGCTTCGTGTACGTGGCCGTGGCTCACGTAGAATGTAAGCAGTGACAGGTGGGTTCCATAGGCACGCAGGTAGTACAAGCTCTCATCGTACGCATCCACGTTGCTGCCCACTCCCATCTGGAATGTAGTCAAACAGAGAACATCTCAGCATCTCGGAAACAAGCACAACTTCATAAACTGATTAAGTATCAACTAACCAAGTACGACCTGCATACGCAGCAGAAGGTATGTAAGCACGTTGATTTTATCATCATTGCCCATGACTTATGCAATTAACGTTAGACTGACCTGTGTCGGATCAGCAATGAGGTCATTGCAGCTGATTGTAGCACTGGAGAGTAGATCAGGGATTGAGTCAGCAGTCTGCAGCGCTGAGACGATGTCCTGCACTAGCTGGGGAGAGCTCTGATTCATATCAATGGGCTTCTGCAAGGTAAACAATATTTATTCTCCAATTGATCCTTTCCACTGGTTATAAATGACACTCTGACTTGCGAGTGTGTGTGCGTGTGTGCGGGCATGCAGGCACATATATAAGAAGCACTTATTACGAGTTTTTTTTGGTCAAATATAGAAACTGTGAACGAGTCCTGTGACTCTCCGCTACCCACCTTGAGACACTTTGATAGTTTGCTGCGAGCGTTGGCGTAATCCCGTGCGCGTAGATGCGTCATTCCCCAATTGGTCCACACTGCGTTCATGTCGAGACTGCACTTGGCTGACACCTCCATCGCGAGCTGAAACCTCTCATCCTCCAAAAGCTTGTCCCTGTAGCGCCTGTGACAGCGGTGACACGCACGGAGAAATGAGTGCAATGTGCTGACTATTGCTCCTACAACCCAATTGCTCAAAACTGGATTCAAATTATTTCCTCAGCAACACATATATTAGTGCTGATGAAGTTAGCATAGCGAGAGGTCACACAGTAGTTAACGACAAGCATGTTAATTATCAATATTCACCACTCAACACTTACCCACAAGTCTAATAAACATGGGGCAATGGGCACAACTGATGGTCCCACCTACATCGATGCTGGCTCCACCTACATCGATGCTGGCTCCACCTACATCGATGCTGGCTCCACCTACACACATACTGGCACCACTTACATGCACTCTGGCACCACCTCCACACACATTGGCACCACTTACATGCACTCTGGCACCCCCTCCACACATATTGGTACCACTTACATGCACTCTGGCTCCAGCTCCACACATATTGGCACCACTTACATGCACTCTGGGACCACCTACGTACACTAGTGCCACGTATGTGCATGCTGGGGCCACCTACTGAAATACTGGTGCCACCTACACAAGTGTTGGCGCCACCTACTCAAATATTGGTGCCACCTACACATGCGCTGGCGCCACCTACCGTGCAGAGTCGGGCTTCGTGAGCTGCTGCAGTGAAGGCACGTCTTGGCAGTTGGCAGCGACTAGCAGCTGCAGGAGGTCGACGCGGCTGAGGTAGGTGTCACAGAGCTCGGGCCGTGCACCGCCGCCACCATCATCCTCTTCCTCAGCCTCCGCCAGCTTCATCTTCGCGCTCATCAGCAGCGTACGCATCATGCTGCAGGAAGGCAAGTGACAGGTGGCTTCGTTACGTGGTGTAGGTATGGTTCTCTCTCTCTCTCTCTCTCTCTCTCGCTCTCTCTCTCTCTCTCACTCTCTCTCTCTCTCTTTCTCTCGCTCGCTCGCTTTCTCTCTCTCTCATTCTTGCTAGCATTCTATCACTCGTGGTCACACGTGCACCTTCTCTCTCTCTCTCGCTCGCTCTCTCTCTTTCTCTCGCTCTCTCTCTTTCTCTCGCTCTCTCGCTTTCTCTCTCTCTCACAAACTTTCTCTCTCTCACTCTGGCTAGCATTCTATCCCTCGTGGTCACACGTGCACCTTCTCTCTCTCTCTCTCTCTTTCTCTCTCACTGTTCATCACCATCTATTTCTCACTCTTTTTCAATCTCTATCTTTCTGATATTCTCCCTGACTCTCTTGTAGTGCCTATCACTATTTCTCTCTTAGCTTCTCTCTCTCTCTCGCTCTCTCTCTCGCTCTCTCTGTTTCTATGCCGTTTCTCTGTCTCTCATTCGGTCTTCCACTCTCTGGCTCTCTCTATTTCCTCCCCGCTCTGTCTAACTGTTTCTCTCTTCTTCTACTTTGCTATCCTACTACCTCTTCCTCACCTGTCGCGGACTGTCTAACTCCCTCTCCTTCTTTCTCTTTCTCGTTCTCTTGCTCAATCTCACTGTTGCACATTTTCCTCTCCAAAGCCTTGCCCTGATCTCTCATTCTATCATACCTCATCCCACCACTTTATTCTCCCATTCAGAGAAGAAAATCATGGTTGATTTCCTACCTGATAATCAAGTTGTAGTCCAACTCGGGATTGTGCAGGCCAGGTTCAATAGGAAGTAACAACTTGGACAGGTCATCGCAAAGTTTCAGCAAGTACGACGCGCCGACTGCCAGGTTGCTATGAAGGTCCAGTACAGAGATGCACAGGTTGCTGCTAGGTGCCTGCAATAAATGCAAAAATTCGATTACGATGAGAGGCTAACATTCTGGCAGATACACGGGTTTTGTAAGAACACTGTTTAGGTCTTACAGGATGTAAACATGCAAGTTATCGTGATCACGGTTTAACTATTGTGAAGTGAAATAACGTTGGTACATTCACAGATTGTACGAAGGGTTCATCGAAAGGTTTATGTATAATGAGTGTGCTAGCAAAGACCAATACAAAGTACAGCAATGCTCGCCCAATGCAAATCTCTCCATATAGAGTTAGCTACTTCTCCCAGAGCAGGATAACTATGCTATGCATGGACATAAGTCGCTACATATAGAATAACTATTCTTCTTAGAGAAGGTTAATACTCTGCATAGATGTACGTCTCTGCACACAGTCAAATACTCCTCTCATAATGGTACAATAGACTGAAGCGTTTCGTAGTGTCTTCCCCGTACGTTCAACCTACGTACGCCTTGTTGCGTGTGTGCATGCAGGCATCTCATGCATGCATGTAAGCGCGCTCACACAGAACACGCACACATGCACGCACGCACGCTCGCGCGCGCCCACACACGCACGCACGCACGCACGCACGCACGCACGCACGCACGCACGCACGCACGC
>NW_014577368.1:72479-93651 GCF_000485595.1 Priapulus caudatus
CACACAACACACACACACACACACACACACACACACACACACACACACACACACACACACATACCTGTTCGTAGTAGAACTGCGCACGGATGCTTTCGTTCTCCTCCTCGCTCGTGCTGCTCATCCTCCAGCCCGACACCAGTGTTGTCGTGCTGTTCGTCAGAGAGCTGCCGGTGGAGGCGGGCGCCGCGACGCGCGACGCCGGAATGCTCGCCGCCGCTCCCCCGCCGCCGCCATTACCGGACAAGCTGGATCGCAGTCGCTCCACGTCGTGGTGTCGCTCGTCCGACCTCCCACTGCGCGAGAGAACACCATCAGAATCAGAATGAAACAGATCCGTCACGGCGAACAGGATTCAACATACGTTTCTGTATATATTTTGTATTGGGAGCGAATATTCTACGTGCGGTTTGTAGGCAGATTATTCTTATTGCAGAGACGAGTATTATTATGCACAACTAATTGTGGCAATGGTGTGAAAAATGGTGTTATTCTAGCACAAACAAAGTACCTCTTAATATATAAAAAGTTTTACTCTAGTTTCAATATAGATATAACACTCTGGCCAGGTATAGTAATGATATTCTAACTTTACTGAATGCACCTCGCGAAACAGCAACATGGTACTCCAGTGTTTCCCCTGGCCAAAAAGGTCAGCGAGGCGGGAAAATTTTTTTTTTGGTGGTTGCGCAATCCGAGAAGCGAGCAATGCAAGCACCGAAGGTGATCGCCATGCTAGAGGGGTGCGGGGGCATGCTCCCCCAGAAAAAAAGGTGCAATTTGGTGCATTCTAAGCTATTCTGAACACATTATATGAGACTCTTGAATCACTTTTTCAAGTTGTCAAAAGAAACAAACAAGCTTCTGGGAAAGGTTTTACTTTCGTTTTTCTCCTCCCCAGTCCTGGTTACCCCCATGCATAGATCAATGCTGCCGCATATCTGCAAAGTTACAAGTGCCTAGAATCTTGAAGTATATATACAGTTTACATTGCTTCTAGATATCTAACTGAATCAAAATAGTCCACTTTCTACATAAAGAAAAGTGACGAATTCAGTTAACAGCTGTGATTACGTGCGTGTCAGGTGTCACTGGTCGTGCCCTCACTTCCCACGATAACCCTTGCGACATATGAACTTATTGTTATGCGGGCATAAAAACACTGGGCTAGGCTACAGGTCGCAATCGATTTCTTAGATGGTCACGAGGTTTTGTTCATGTGGCGAATCATGCGTTGAGGGAGACTAATTCATGCCCTCGGCTCTAGATGTTTTGGATACCCCGTCTACGTTCAGGAACGGAGCGTATTAGAATGCGCTCCCGTTTAAAATTCTGTCTAAACTGCCGTTGTGATAACCATAGTATTTCAGCGTATTATTAGGGGAAAAAGTGGCGGTCAGGAGGACCGGCAGTTTCGTAGAGATGGTTTCCAACGCTGTCAATAAAGTGCAGTTTATTGATGGAAGAACAGTGATTTTCGTCAGCGAGCCGAGGCGGTGTTTTTAGATAAATTTCTGCGTGGCGGCTGAGATTTGAGCGAGGTGGCCGCCTCGCTCATGTCAATGCAGGGGAAACACTGGTACTCAGTTCTCTTCTTCAGACTCGCGTTCAGTTATTGATAATGTCGAGAGTGTGGACAAGCGAATGTGCTGCCTCTTGTTTTACCTCTCCATCAGCTCGTGGCATTCATCACAGATCCTTACGAGTATGGCTCCATAGCCCTTCACGTGGCGACGGTGACGTGAGCACGCACGGCAGATGACCCGGCCACACCGCCGACAGTGGTGTCGCCTGTTGAACTAATGTCAAAACATATACGTCACATGGAGCATGGTATTAAAGCCGCCGACAGTGGCACCACCTGTTGAACTAACATCAAAACATATACGTCACATGGAGCATGGTATTAAAGCCGCCGACAGTGGTACCACCTGTTGAACTAACGTCAAAACATATACGTCACATGGAGCATGGTATTAAAGCCGCCAACAGTGGTACCACCTGTTGAACTAACGTCAAAACATATACATCACATGGAGCATGGTATTAAAGCCGCCGACACTGGTGCCACCTGTTAAACTAACGTCAAAACATATACGTCAATCGGAGCATGATATTAAATATGATACACTATGCAGGAATGCAGGTCTTTGCATATGAGTCAGGTACTCTAGAGTAAGACAAGTGCCGCACAGTGACAATGCTTATCTGAGGGTAGCTGCTTTGCTGGTAAACTGTAAGTTGCAGTCGTGCATACCGACACGTATTTTAGTTTCAAATGCATTCACACATGACCTGAAACATGAGAAGTTGCCCTGAGATGCCAGGTGCGTGTGTAAACGAGATCAAAGATGGCAGTGCCCATCGTTACTAATCGTGACTTCCTGATAAGTTTAGGTTGTGCAGTTTTGTGATGTTTTGCACACTTAATATTCATCCTAATCCGGTCGTCTTAGTTGCACTACAAAGTAGGGCGTTCCTTGTACTGATGACGATGCAAAAGGTGGCTACTGATTTGCATATCACTGGCCCTCACCAAGCAGGGCTGGTCAGCCCAGACATTCTACTAGTCTCGTGTGAGCATAAATTTTTGATGTACTCAAAGCCATAAAAACGGTCACCACAGGAATAAAATGTTTCTCCCTTAGTCTGTCAGACCATGTCCTCAGATTTCTCCTTTCTTCCCACTTTCTAACATTTGACCATTGACCCACTAATTCGACATCCCAAGGTCTTTTCGGATTGACCCCCTTATATCCCGAATATCAAGGCCCTACGTTAAGCCGTCTAGATTTGTGCCCATATTGTTAATGGATGGAAAGACGGATGGACGAACACTCAACTCTATTCTACAAGCTGCACCCGACTGTGTCAGATGAGCTAAAAATAATGAATTAATTTGTACAACAGTACTTGTGTTGAACTGTTGCTGAAATTGAAACATAGCACAGTAAAGGTGCTGCAATGCATAATTTGTACCATGTGTGATGAACTGCTATGCAGGCTGAAATGCAGCATGACAATATTACACAGCATTACACTGCAGCAGCTTGGCTGCCATGAAGCCAAGCTACAGCTACGCTGTATATTTCGCGGTAGTTTAATTTTCGCGAATTTCGCGAACGCGTCCCCGACCGTGAAAATAACAGTACACACGCGAATAATTCATACCGAATAATTCATAATTCACAGACCGCAAAATTAACCACTCACAAAATTGTCCGTCAAGTCTGAATTCGCGAAAATATCTGTACACGAAAAATATGGCGTATACAGTACTCACCATACTGAACTTCTCTATCCTGCAGACCATACAGTGAGTGACGTCAGCATCAGCTGTCCATGCTTCCATCAGCGGTGGCTCGAGCGGAATCACAAACTGACCGATACTGATGCTGCGTTGCCGTAGCAATCGGCTGTACCTGCCCGACAGGCCATGCCCTGTAGAATGCGATGTTGCAAATTTGATTATATCAACACAAATTTCACGTGTTAAAAATACTCTACCTCTATTGTAGCTGTCTTTAAGCAGCACACAGATAGCTATACAGGAGTTGTAGATTGTAACTGAATTCTAAACATTCAGAGGACTGTTATCAAAAACATTATATATCGTTTAATCTTTTTCACATCCAAAATGTCACAGATTTTGCACAGCATATCAGTTCAAAAGTATGTGACACTCTTGTGACATGTTAGACATGATGTCACAACTACTTAGGGTACTTCTGACAAAGGGTCTCAAGGCAATACATAATTTATTTATTTATTTATTTATTTATTAGATGTGTGTCATTTGTAGACCGATCTAACAAACATTGGTACCTTATTTATATATAATTCCTATGTTTAGATGTATGAACTCACTGTGATGATGTACAGACAAACACAGGCTCTCAGCTGACAATGACTGTCTCATCACTCCAGCTGTCCGTCCACCTGACATTCCTTCTCCTGAAAACTTGGTATGCTCTGGACTTCGGGTCACAGACTGAGGGCTTCCTGGAAGAATGCAGTGACTATGCATCGATTGACTCATTATTATTTAATTGCCAAGTGTATGTATCGTATTGTGCAAGCTATACTATACTATATACTTAACCACAACACACCACACACCACGCCACACGACATGACATGACACAACACGACAAGACACGGCACCACACCATACTATACTGTTTACCACATCCAGCTCAATAGATTCTGAACTGATCATGATAAATTTCAATAAAAACGTTCTATGTTAGGTAGTAAAGGCATTGCAGGAGAACACACACACCTGCTAACCATGATTGAGATACAAACACCACTCATAGCACATATCTACCACTGTTAAAAACCATGTAGGAAACTATCATTTATAATGATAAAAATATTGACTCTGTGCCCATACATTTATAACAAGATGGATGTGTCCACTACAAACAGCTCTAGTCTGACACATGCAGTATTACCCCTAAAAGGAAACTCCAGAGCCTTGAAAGCATAGTGCAGGACTAAAGTGTTGAACCACTCCTGACCACAGCCAAGAGAGGTAAGTGAAGAATCTGGTGCTGCCCCTTGTATTTCTTTGTACACACTGGCAACATACTCCACCTACAATATAAATTGTACCCCACATTTAGCTAACAGGTTCTTTTACACATAGCATTACAAGTATGCATGCGTGCATATATGTGTGTGTACTTGCGTTCACCTATTTCCCATGTATTACATTGTATTAAAATCAATGTTGCATGCTGATCGGTGCTGCCACCTACCATGAAGAAAGCTCTTATATTCGGTGGCCATGACACGGTACAGAATTTTTCTGGTTTTACAGGTTTTTTTATGCTACTGATGAGAAATTAAATTATGAAGAGGCTATTGAGGCATTACACCATTTTGCCGACCTGATAAATTAATGTACCCCTCACATCAAGGTAATAATTATGTAATGTGTATACATATTATCATGTAAATATATATACAAGTATACGTTGTATAGATATGTTCACAATATTACACATCGGTATATTTTACACACACAAATTCCATTGTATAGACAACGGTGCTAAGTTTTATCAAACTATAATTGGTTCTTGGTCCCTGCTATGACCGGCATGCACTAACGTGCAGCTATACTTCTAGTAGCCATAGACAGACTACCGAGGACGAGGGAAGTGGTGGGATTATGGTGTCAAGTATAACTGGTATAGGCCCTACTAATCTGGGAAGCAATGAACCACACAATATCCATGTTAGAAAAAATTCCCAACTATCAAAACTGAGCTTAAAAAAGTAAAATAATGCACATACGGCATTATTACTGATACTGATACAACTTACATAAACCTAGCCTAGGCTTATTGGACCACTTCATAACAATGTATTAGTTCTATAGCACAGGTTTGCTGCACTATGGCACAGGTTTGCTGCACTATGGTACAGGTTTGCTGCACTATGGTACAGGTTTACTATACTATGACACAAAAAGTAAGTAGGTAAGTATATCAAGTAAACGAACACCAGATTCAAATCATTGCTCTGAAGCAACAGAACCACAGGATTAGCGATTAGTTAGGTTCGACCTTCACCTTGAAATTCATGAGAAGCTGCTCGATGAGAAGGTCTGGCCTTGAGATTAGCTCCTGGTACTCCTCACACAGTTGCTCTGGCAGCAGTAAGAGCGCCTGCGGAACGAGAACACTAACAGGTGATGATGTGCTTAGGGCAAGAACACACGCATAACTCTCACGGCAGGCTGGATTGAAGCAATCTGCAGTCTATCATGCATAATATGTGCTAGCATTCCAATGCTTCTGTATATGTGCAATTAAAGCACCATCGATCGATTAGGAAAACAAGCAGGTGGCTTTTGAGGACACGTACTCACCCCGCATAATTTACTAATTATTCTTAAATCTCAACAAATGTTTTTTTTAATTGATAGATTTCGAGTAGTTTTTTTCTTCACTTTTGGGCCGACACGTATGCTCAAATCATTCGTAAAAATTTTGACCTCGCAATGCGTAGACACACGTATCACAACAAAACAAATGCACCCTAAGTGCGCCTTAAGGGAGAGGTAGTATAAGCAGCGAGGAGAACATGAAGTGACCTTGATGCCAAGCTTGATACGCTGTAGCTTGGTGCGCTCAGTGTCTGTCAGCTCGTCGCCAAGGCAACAGAGAACAAACTGGCAGACGGACATGACGTGGGTGAGACTGGACAGTTGTTCCATCAGTAGCAGGCATGCACCAAGACACAGCCTCTTGTTTTCAATGTCAGCCAGCACCTGCAGGTCAGCATGTCACACATAACGATATGCACTAATACACGTACTATTGAATGTACAGATAGAGGAACATTGTGTTTTAAAATTCTGCAGTGGTATGACATGGACATGTATATTAAGTACGTTATATGTATATATATAAGTATATTACTAAAAGACAAAGGTTTATTATTCTATTATAATTTACATTTTACTCAATTATATTTACTAAAATGAACTTCAATTTTATTAGTTTTATTTCACATTATATAGCTTTTTAATAAATAATAATTATATTATATCTTTGTTGTAAAAAATACAGTTACACGAATACTTTGCATCATAAATGTACAGTTACACCAACGATGCGAACAGTAATAGTTTAAATTACACCAGCAGTGTGAGGTAGCACAGCACACTAAACAAGTTTGAGCAAGAATAAAAGTGTTCACCTTGTAGGCTTTGAACAGGTCATTCTGGCTGTCCAGCAGGTAGGTGATGTGAGCTTCCTCTATACGCTGGCGCAGTTCGTGGGTCGCATCATGCATGGATGCCCACTCTCTAGCCACCGAATACTCGTGACACCTGCAGTTATGTGGTGAGTGTGTTTCACATGCAGCAGCAGCAGCAGCAACAGCAGCAGCAGCAGTAGCAGCAGCAGCAGTAGCAGCAGCAGCAGCAGTAGCAGCAGCAGCAACAACAACAACAACAACAACAACAACAACAACAACAACAACAACAACACCTACAGCCACAACAAGAACAACAACAGCACCAATGCCTGAGCACAGTGGAAACTTGATGATAGGAGTGAATATGAAGGTGGGCTAATGCCCATCACCAGACGTGGCCTGAAAGGTGTGGATTGAATTATTGACTGAACCCTATTGAGCTCTTCACAATCACTAATTAACACGACGACATGGTCATGATCCCATCCCCACGTTCAGAATTCTGAATTCTATTAACCCGAACGACACATGTCGCGTATCAATACGATTTCATACATCGTAACAATCACTTACTTCAGGAGAATATTGAGAATGACAGTCGGTTGGGAGCGACTCATCGAGGCTGTGAAGATCCAGTACTCATACGTGGCCAGTTCAGTGGTGCACTCTCCCTGCACAGGACGAGCGTTTCCATGGCACAGCACTGCACACTCCATCACCTGAACAAACATCATACCCAGCGTCAATACCGGATAAAACTGGTGGGTGAAACTCTCACAGTAGGCACAGCAGTGAAGATTTCATCACGAATGATCCTTCACACTTCTCAAGGCACCATTACCTTCTGACAAACTTTTATCTCTCTGTTACCTACTCGTACCTCCTTATGCCCCACCTGATAGTCATTCATTACTGTTAACTCCTGATAAACATGAACTAATAATCTCTTTTTTTCTTTTATAAACTTTTATCATTCACTGTCACCTTCTGATAAACTTTCATCTCTCCAAGTTTCTGCGTGATGGCCTCATGTAATGTTGCCGAGCGGGGCGGGTCATCACAGCACGTCTGTAGCGCACACACGCACGCCTCGACGGGCCAGTGTTCCATGCAGCCCAGCGCACAGCGACGCTTCGCATCGCCGTCGTACACTGCGGTTAGCCATTGCCACGGAGACCATGCCGACGCGTCCTCGCCACGTTCGGCGGCCGCCGTCCGCAACCGCGTCTGCTCCCAGATGGCGCCACAGAGCAGGTGGTCGCTGATGAGACGCAGCTGGTGGCTACGCTGGGTGGTATGCGGGAGGCAGGAGATCGCATGTAGCACCGCCTCCCCTCGGCCGTCACTGATCGCCGGGCTCATTGCCTTCACGAGAAATCTGACGGCATTCGACTGTGCCGACCTGCGCGGAGGGACACGTTGCGGTGATTACTGACACGTTAACTGTCATCGGCATCGTTAACTGTTCGTCAGTGTTGTTAATTGACATTGTTGATGACATTTACTCATAAACACGCTCGTCTATGTACGTCTTCATACTCTGCTATCGGCCCTGCACATCTACTATACTGTTTTTGTCTCTTCCTTCCTCACTCTTGACCCCTCTTTTGCTTCCCTTCTTCCCTTCCTTATTTATCTCTTGTTTTCCATTAATATCTCTCTTAGTGAGTCTTGCTCTCAAATCTATTCCTAAAGATTTCTATCACTTTCTCTTCCTTAAACATTCCATCATTATTTTGCCTGCCTGAACCTCTCTATTCATTACCCTCCAATGGCATCGTCCCATTTCTCCGTGATACCCGACTACCTTTCTTCCTTCTCACCCCAGATGTTATTTAAGGTGCCAACCTACCTACCTGCTAAGAAGTACAGCCAGGACGTCCTGCCTGTGTCTCGGTGTCACCACGTCAAGCACCGGCCACACTGCCGCCTCGAGGAACGCCGAAAGCCGCGGGAATTCGCTTGCCACGTCCGGCACGTCGTTTCCGGCGGCGCGCGCGAATAGTCGAAGTACGGTGCCAAGCAGCCGGCTCTTCTCGCTGGTGAACGCCAGCGCCGCCTCGGTAGGGGGCGCCTTAAACACGGGCGGGATGCGCGCACCTGCCGCCGGCTCATCTCCGAGGCTGACCGCACCGCCCATGCGGATTGGTAGAGAGGTGATTCTCCGGTGGCCCCTGGGGGAAGTCGCACCTGAGCTTGGGGGGTATGCCAGTGTTAGACCTGGCTCCGGAGTAACACTGAGAGCGCTGACCCTCAGCCGTCCATCGCTCTTTTTGCCTGTAGGATGCAGAGTCGAGAATAAAAGTTGGTGAGCTACTCATGTTTGCGCTTGTTAGATCTAGACAATAGTGGTTATCATTGTTTACAAATTGAAATTGGTTACTGTTTACAAGTTGAAAATTATCAGCCATGGAAGGCAAGGGCTCCACTACATTTTTCAAGCCATGGCATTACATTTTCTCTAGAGCGTATCAAGAGCTGCGCAGCTAAGTACGTTAACATGTGACATCTGAGCTGAGGATGCTGACAAGGTCGCGCATGAGAAGCTATGCTGATTTTATTCGGCCTTTCTCAAGCTAACGTCCTCACATCCCCGTGAGTCTTTGTACCTTTGTTGAGAAGTTGCTGCAGGTCTGGGCAGTACAGCCCCATGAAGTGCAGTAACTGAGTGGCATGCCACCTGTCGCCAGTGACAGTCGCATCCGGCGTGGCGTCCATGCTGGCTGCCGGCGCCATGTCAGCCGCAAACAGGTGCAGAGAGGGAGGAACGAACACCTACATGACGAAACGTAAAACACTGAATGAATCGATTATACGACACAGTTAAACGCAAACTGTTAAACAGTTAAAACAGTAAAACAGGTGCAGAGAGGGAGGAACAAACACTACATGACAAAACTTACAACACTGAATGAATCGATTATACGACACAGTTAAGTTAGCAAACTGTTGCACCTGTGGTTGGTCTTTGATGTCGGTCTGTATCATGCAGAATGACATTTATAGAGGAAGTATAAGGACAAGATATGGCAGGGGGCCAGTGGCTGTCTAGTGGATAGCACACGGCTTTGATCTAGAAGGTCTGTGGTTCTGCCGTGGCCACTCCTATCGTGCTCGTGAGCAAGGCACTTAATTTCGTTTTGTTTTAACACCTGCTGTCGAAATGCATTTATCTCAGCAGCATGATATGCTACCAACCTCACACTCATAACAGCAAATAGCTTTGCTGGAAAAAGCACATTACGGAAACCAAAGCAACCCAGTTACAAAGGGCCGACGGTCCATGACTGGAGCTAAGGGCATAAAAAGGACAAGACCTATGGGATAAAGACCATTCTACACTAACTAATACATGTAATATTCAAGGTAATGCCGTGACAGGTCATATGGTAGACCGGCAAGCGCAGGGAATCTATCAGCTTCTACTTGTTACCTGTTTGCGCGCGGCATCAATGCAGATGCGGTGCTCCAGGAACTGTCTGGTGGCCAGCTTCAGCTGCTCCTCCAGCAACACTTGCCTGATCACCTAGGCAACGCATGCGTAACAACAATTAAGACGCTGCTTGGAGGTCTCGCAGGAAATTCAGCATCACATGCATGGCTCTACTCTTGTCATAAAACTCACAGCACACACACACAGATCATAACACTTGTCTACAGGAACCAAGGGTTGATTAAGGATACTATCAAGGTTTTAGGAAAATTTTTACCGATTTTTCATTTTCAACTTTATTCGATGGCTAACACTATGTGCCACCTGTGTACATGCTCATTTCTCCATATAACGATACATGTGAACTGTCAGAGCGTTTTGCTTGCCCGTGTACATGTGTAGTGATCCGCGGCTGACGTCAGAAAAACGCTGATTTCTCCGTTCCAATTTCCGACTTAGTAGTCGATGTATAAATGAATATTTCTCTGTGATTACAACTCAGATTAATTTAATTTTACACTCGTTTTAATGGTAATATATTGCTCTAAAAAAGTGTGTCAGGGATTATTATTAAGTGCCGTATTTTATTAGTTATGCCTCTTTATTCGCTAAAATTTTCAATTCTAACACACAACTTTATTTTTAAGCAGTTTTTTCCATTTTTCTCGGTAAATCTGAAACTTAAAGAACAAGAGCCGCAGAGCGTCTGGGCTCATCTGAGGTCTGTTGCTACGATCATAAATGTAAAATTTCAGTCGTGCGTGCAGTAGTAGGCCACAATTTGTTAGGCGCAGATTATGGCAGACACGCAGTTGCGTACACATCATTGTTAGGACACGCCCACTATCGCAGAATGGAGGGTTAGGGGAGGATGGGGGGAGGGTGGGAGGTGGGGCGGAAGGCGGTAGGGGAGGGGAAGGGGGAGGGTGGGGGAGGGGGCTCTAATAGCAAAAGCAGTTCACTCCTTTGTTAACAGTCAAACAATCCATGTTTAACCTCGCTCTTGAGGGTCAAAGGTTAGCCGACACTTACTCTTCGCATGTCAGCAGAAGGGACATTTCATGGTCCTTTCAATAAAGCCATAAAAATGCTAGGTCACCGCTGAAACAAAAAAAGTTTTTCAATCGCTCCGCTCAGACCAATGTCCTCAGAAAATGTCTAAAATCTGCTCTGTGCCTCATTGACCTTTGACCTGTGACTTCCAATTTCGGCACAGTGATGGCTTTTACCTACCATGATGCTATACACCGACTATCACGAGCCTAGCATGAGCCATTTAGATTTGTGCCGCAATTCTGCATTTCCTCCCTATACCTTAAGTTAAGGAGTGAATGTTCACCCTTCCTTTACACCTCTTGCCCTTTGACCTTTGACCCCCAGCTTCGACATCCCAACTCGTTTTGACGATCCCCCCCAACGACCCGAATATCGTGACCGTACGTCGAGCGGTTAAGATTTGTGCCCAACTGTTGACGGACGGACGGACGCACGCACGGACGCACGGACGGACGATCATGCGATTCTACAAGCTGCATCTGACTATGTCAGATGAGCTAAAAATCCTGACGCACTATTTTGGTCTATATTGTGCTTAACATGTGGCAAAAATTTTGTATCCTCACTCTTTCTGGTAGTTGAGAAATATCCAAAATACCATTTTTACATAAAAATTCAAAATTTGTGTGGTAATATAATTAGGTGCTGGAAATTTCATGAAATTTTTTGACTTGAGCATAGAGATATATCTCCTCTATAAATAAAACAAGTGATTGATTCGATTCATTCGCCAATAAACGTTTAATCTTCATTAGAGCAATACCCGTGCAAAAGGTGGAGAGTATCCTTAACCCCTGCATTACCTGTAAAGGTGGGGAGTGGAACAGAGAGCCGGTGAGCAGGACAAACTGCACGCGGGCATCAACAGAGGGAGCCGTGTGCTTCCACCATGGGTCGCTTTCCTGCAGCGGGTGCAGTCGATGTGCGAGTAGACCACCGTGTGGCGCTGGCAGTCCCCGCCGCAGAATGAAGTAACGTACGTCAAAGAGACTGGCAACAAAATCATAGAAATCTCAGAGCTGCTAACATGGTATTTAATCTACAAAATGGATAGTAATTAGTATAGCAATTAACTCTGAAGCGATTTCGTGATTAACCGCAAACTAGGAACATGACACTCGTGCACATACGTTAATAGCACACACATAATTTATCGACAACATTCAGAATATTGCAAGTTGCAATGGTGCCAAATGCGACTGTTAGCAACGTGGTGACATTTTCATGAAGCATTACTGAGCCTAGGGTATCAACCGGAAATATCGAATATTGTAACCTTCTCACACGTACCTGACAAGGTTGATCTGTCCGACTGTGTATCGTATGGTCTGCAAGTAGAGCATGGCAGCCACACTTGTCTCATCTAGCAGAGGGAGGCACTTGTTGTGCACTGCAGCCCACAGCATTGTGTGCACGAACATCAGGTTGAAAACATTCACCCAGAAGCAAAGCTTCTCTTCGTCACTCGCCAGAAGATCTAGATCGACACTGGCAAGTTCAGAAGTTGCCACGACGATGATGGCAAAACCAGCACTTGCTGCAATTTTTTGACAGCTGTGAAGGCTGATCGTGGCTCCATCTAGACTTATATAATCTGGAACAATAAGGTTCACATCAATGCAAGCAAAATAGATTGGGAAAAATTCTCGTGACTCATGTTTTCACAGAGACTCTGGGCTAGTGACACTATAAACTAGAAAAACAGACAAAATACGGTCTAAACACGGAAATGGTGAAAAACGCACGGAGAGCTACAAAAAATTACCCAGCTAATTACTGTCCAAAGCAAAATATACCGACTCCTACGAAATAACCACGGAATATATATCATATGGTTCATACAGAAGGACTGAAAAAAATTTCAAGGACTTTTCAAGGACATTTTATCGGAAATTCAAGGATATTTTATCGGAATTCATACACAGAACAAAACATACCTGGATTAATTTAATAATAACCCCATTCTTAATCACTTTCACCTCTAAAACTGGATCACGTTAATAAACCCTTCTAAACACTGTCACTTCTACAACATACCTTGATTTACTGACTGATTTTACTGACTTACTGTAATTTGTGATCATCATTTAACTGTCTATCGTGTCTATAGCTTTTTAAGCTCATTCAATGCAATTTTTATTGAGGTTTGCACATTATTGATGGTACAAAATTTCTTTTTATTACAGGCAAGGATTCTTTCTAAAAATTCAAGAACTTTTCAAGCACAAAATCAACATTTACTAAATTCAAGTACTTTTCAAGGACTCCCCTCAAATTCAAGTACTTTTCAAGGACTCCCCTCAAATTCAAGGACTTTTCAAGGACTGTGCGAACCATGGAATATGGACTGCCAATTAACGCTGTCTAATATCGGCGAGTCTGTGTTTATTACGTACAAACTACGTACATTTGCCAGCCAGCGTGGCGCCCGCAGACCAGCAGCATGAGCTTTTGATGCAGCGAAATGATAACAGGTGCTGATAGCGCCAGCTATTTACCATCGCTTGCTAGTATAGCTCATAGGGTCTATGTCCCCCAGGGTACTGCCGGAACGTACCCTGGGTACGGTCCGGTATACCGGAACGTACCCTGGTCACTATTTGATATTGTTAGGGTTAGGGTTAGGATTAGGGTTAGGGTTAGGGTTAGGGCTCGGTTTCGGGTTAGGGTTAGGGTTAGGGAGTAGGTGTAGGCGACTCCCTAGACTCGTTAGTGGAGTAGGCGAGGTACGGTCCGGCATATTAGATAGTACCAGGGTACGTTCCGGTATACTGGACCGTACCCAGGGTACGTTCCGGCAGTACCCCGGGGGACATAGACCGTCTCAGCGCTAGGGCTCGTGACAGTACTCAAGCCCGGGCGCGGGCGCAAAGCATCTGGAACCTACTAGTGGTGTCTACTAGTGGAGGGAGGCAACGACTAGCGCGCTGGCTGGTATAAACTGGTGTAGCGCTATAGGCATTGTACGTGTGGCTGGCGTGTTGAAACAATGGTTTAATCGCGTGCCTGTGTAATTGTGTCGTATTGAGAATTGTCTATACAAAACGCGTGTGCCGTGTTGCTCTTCTTGCATCAATACCCGAATTTGATCGTATTACAAGTTCTCTCAAGGCAATTTTGACGTTACTTTTATATAAAATGCTTAATATATTTTTGTGGACAAACATAACGTTAGTTATATCTATATATATCTATATATATATCAAGAGTAGATAATAGGAGAAGAGTTACGAGTATGACACTGTTTTAACGGGAACCGATCTATAGTCCTATGGGTCGTTGGTCCTACGGTTATTTATATTAGTAAGAGGGGTAGAGTGAATTCCCAAAATGTTGTTTAAATAAAATGTTTAATTTTAGATTTAAATTGTTTTAAATTTTAATTTTTTTAATCTCTGTGCGTTTTGCACCATTTCCGTGTTTAGTCCGTATTTTGTCCGTTTTTCTGGTTCATAGTGTGATCACTGGTCATCATGAGGTCAATGTGTATCTTAGTATCTTACACATTCGAAGAAAATATTTAGATGGCACAAATTAAATGCGACTGAAGTTTCCATAAATGCTCTGTAATTGATGGTCAATGTATGAACCAACTTAAATTCTAACCGCACCACGTAATAGTCCTGTAACTATGACTAACAGCACAGTGGAACACCTGACGATACCTTTAACTAGGTGGATGAGCTGGGTAAGGATTTCTTCTACAATGAGGGTAGGACTCCTGCTTGTGGATGGAAACTCTCCCTCGTTAAGTACAATAACCTCAGCATCGTCTACAGCACCTAACGAACACAGAAAATGATATAATATAAATGCCATCACTCTACTATATATTATGTATCTAGTTATATTCAATAGTATTATCTATCTGTATTATACTCTATATTATGCTATCTATATGTATATTATGTACGATCTATACCAATCAACATCTGACAGTGTTTTTTAAAAAGGGTAATAGGAAAATGTAGCATAGAAAATGCATAGGAATCAATAGATTATTACAATTCAACTATTCTACCGTTTCATTTCTTAAAATGGATCATAAACTCAATCTTCAGCCTATCACTTATTAACCTTTAAGCACGTTTATTACAACCCACGTAAACTTACCTTCAATACTAGCGACACCTCCCGTTGGCACTAGAGGACAGCAGCTTTGCACAATAATAGTCATCAAGTCTAAGCCCAGGTTATGTGCTGCCTCTTCTAGCCTGTTGAGAACAGTTGAATGTTCACATTTACACACTGCTGCTCAAACCACCACAGAAACACTATTTACACACTCTGCATAGTTTATAGTGCAACACCAAACATGCTTCTTCTCCCAAACCCTATGCCTCTCCCCTGTCACACACACACGCACATGCTCGCACGCACACACGCACGCACGCACGCACGCACGCACGCACGCACGCACGCACGCACGCACGCACGCATGCACACACGTGCACGCGCATATGCTCGCACGCACGCACGCACGCACGCACACACACACACACACACACCTGTCAGGGGGTAGACGACCTTGCAGCAGTAACCTTCCCAGCGTGTAGGTTGGTCCTGTCTCAAGCTGATCCACAACGTTCAGAGAACCTGCTTCCTGAGCCTCCTTCACGAGCTCGGTGAGGGAGTGTAGGTTGCTCCACGCATGCGACAGCAGCGGCACTGGGAACGAGGCTGCCACACTGTCCGCCCGATGATCGAAACTCAGCTGCGCATTGGCCAGAAGCTTCACCATCGTCGTCACGACGACCTCCATCGACGGGGCATCGTCCTCCCCATGCGGCCTCTCGTCCACCTGATTGGATAAAAATGGTGCGGCGATTTACGGCAACGTCCGGGGTTTACCACAACTTCACGCAGAAAATCAGTCGACTCTCAATGAAAGCTTGCCCTAAGTTCTGGAATTCAAACTAATAAAAGTAGATACCTTGATGAAGCCTTTATCATGCTCGCTGTTACACCTGTTAGTATATTGTTATTTTAATGCATCAATTATCACGACAATCGCTTCAACTACATCACCTTCTGTTTGCTGTTGTGATATAATTTTTCCTCTCATCTGTTCCCTACTATTTTCAGCACAACTACCATTTTACTGATAACACCACAACCACTGTTTGATTCTATTACTCGTACTGCTATAGCTATTCACCTCCTACTACTACTACTATTATTAATATAATTGTCACTGTCACTAATGCTAGTCCTGTGCTATTACTACCATTACTACTGACATTGCTACTACCTCTATTACTATAGCTATACCTATGCTACTGCTAGCATAATAGAGCATTACTACTGACATTGCCACTACTGCGATTATAATAGCTACACCCATATCACTGCTAGTACTACCACTGACGTTGCCACTACAGCTACTGCTATAGCTATACCTGTGTTCCTGCTAGAATTACTACTGACATTGCCGCAACCACTACTACCATAGCTGCACCTGCGCACTATATCATGAATACTATCTCTTGCCTGATGTCTCGTCCTCCGGAATCGCCTGAACAGCTGTTTGCCAGGTCTCTGCAGTGATCTCGCGTCATCGCTGGGTTCACCGCCCCGCCGCGTCGCCACGCCGCGATGCAGGCACGCCAGCGCCGCACGACCCCACTGCTGCAGCCCGTCGACGACCGCCACCTGGTGGCGGCGCATCTCGGCGTGCGGCGAGAACGTGCCGCAGGTGAGCGCGTGCGCGACGCTCCGCCGCCCGTCGAGGGCGCCACCGAGCGCGACCAGACGCGCAAGGAATCCCGAGAAGGTGGCGTTGCCGCCGCCGCCTCCCCCGCTCGTCTGCAGGCTGCCGGCGGCGGACAGTTTGCGTGTGGCGAGGTCGAGCAGACGCAGCGAGCCGTCGTGCGTGCCGCTGCTGGCGACGCCCAGGTCAGCGACGACCATCGCCGGCTCCTCGCCCGCGCGGAACACGCCCAGGCTGAGCAGTGCTGCCGCCTGGTGGTGCGTCAGCGAGACGCACGGGGTGCTGTGGTGGAGCAGCTCTTCGGCAACGCGGGAGATGAGCGTGACGGCCAGTCCTGACGCGGCGACGCGGGCTATGCTACTCACGCTATCCTTGCCTGCAAACCACACAAAGTACACACGTGAGAAAGAGGGGAGGAAGAGAGAGAGAGGGAGGGAGAGAAAGGGAAAGCCACCCAGCCCTGACATGGCAACCTAGGCTATGCTACTCGTGCTATTCTTTGCTGCAAGCCACATAAATTACAAAGGTGAGAGAGAGACGAAGGGAGAGAGAGAGAGAGAGAGAGAGAGAGAGAGAGAGAGAGAGAGAGAGAGAGAGAGAGAGAGAGAGAGAGAGAGAGAGAGAGAGAGAGAGAGAGAGAGAGAGAGAGAGAGGACTGAAGAGAAGAGAGAGAGAAGAAGGGAGAGAGAGATGAGAGGAAGGAGGCAGCAGAGATGGAGGGAAGTAGCAAGAGCATGAGGGAGGGAGAAAGAGAGGGAGAGAGAGAAGTGAGAGGGAGAGAGAGTAAAAAGAGAGAGAGATACAGAGGGTGATGGGTTGAAGCAAAGATAGCAAAAGTGAGCCATAATGTAGTATATGTAGACAGCAGAGAAATCACACCAGAAGAAGATAACAAAGGTACCAAACAGAGCATATGACATTCTAAATATATGGCCCAAATTTTCTTTCACTATGAACTCGTATACCTTGTTGTCACCTACACAGTGCAATTAAAACGTGATTCCATTGCTCATAGTATACCATTTGACATCATCAATACTACATGTACTTGGCAACCATTCTTCCCAAATTATATATAAATATCATACCTGAATAATTATCTCCCTGTAATTGTGTAGCCTTGTGGCGCATCTCTGCATTCATTATCTTTCGTGCTGCCATCTCTTGGTGTTCTAGGAAACCTACCTCATATACTGCAGGATGTTCATCCATGTCACACATCTATAAATAAACACATTACAGGTGATACACCCGAGACACCTGCCAGACACATTAACGACCTGCTCAGACGGCAGGTAGCACTACCTCACACATCTGTTTCTGATTGTGTCATGACACTGAGGGTGGTCAATACCATAGTATTTTATGTCCTCAGTGGTTCCTTTATGCCCCATTGGTGGAAAAGGCCCCGACCATTTTGCATGGTCACTCGAGCAATGAGAGATAACACAGAGATTTCGCAATCATCTATTTATGTTAATCATCTCTAACAATCACCTTGATCACCTGCATGTAGCATATAGCAGCTATATAACATAATTATAGCATATATGCTGATTGGCTGCATGTAGCGTTATACCTGATATTCACCTTTATCAAGTAACAGTAGGTAGCTTCAGGGTAACTGTAGTGTTACACTTGATATTTACCTTGATCACCTGCTTGGCCTGCAGGTAGTTTCCTTTGAGCAAGCACACATTGAGCAGAGTTTCGCGTGAAGCGAGCATCTCGGACACGATGCTGTTCCTCGGTTGGAGATTACGATGGCTCCCTCTTTGCCTCCGCAAAGACTTTCTGCGTGTGCGTCTGCCACCATCTTGTCCTCCACTCTGACTCTCGCCATCTTGTGAAGCACTTTTTGAGGCACTGCTGCTGGAGTGTGCATTTATCACACCTAGAATATGACAAAGTATATGGCAGACGACGAGCAGGTATGTAAAAATGCTTCAACATGCTATAGAGGTTGAGTGAAGGTCACATTAGAACTTTAGTGAACAACTTTGCATAATGGAAGACCAAAGGAATCGCTCATCTTTGTTTACCTAAAGCATATTAAAATTATTCAGTACTCAATAGATTAGTAGCCTTCTAACAATAGCCTGGACCTTCTGACCACATGTGATGGCTATATATTATTTCAGCATCCCCAAGGAAGGACCTTTTCTAACGTCTACACTTGCGCACAGGAATTCACCACGATGGTACATTAACATTCGCCAGCCATTTTCGACAGAGAAAGGTATGTGGAAGGAAGGACGGTGACATGGATGCGGGTTGAGCAACAGTCGAGCAGTGGCTACCTGCGTGTTTGTGGCGGCGACGGTATCTGGGCTTCGTCCACTCCTCAGCCTCCTCATCCTCCTCCCCATCATCGCTCCGCTCGAGACGCGGCTCTGAGATGCTGATGACGCCGACAGCGTCCGGGATGCCCGAGTCCGTCACGAGACGGTACCGCCACAGCGCCTCGCTCACGAGTCGACTGAGACAGCTGAGACGTGCCTGAAGGGTCGAGTCTTTTAGAGGAGTGCTCAAGGTTGGACTGATAACATCACGTGAGGCTGTCTTCATGCCTGCATCTAATGCTGATTCAGAAGGCATCTGCGGTGGCGCCCCCTCTGAGTGTGTAACTAATGCCGGTTCATTAGGTTCCTGTGGTGGCGCCCTCTCTGAGTGTGTAACGAACGCTGGTTCATTCGGTTCCTGCAGTGGCGCCCTCTCTGAGTATGTAACAAACGCCGGTTCATTAGGTTCCTGCGGTGGCGCCCTCTCTGAGTCTGTAACTAACTCTGGCTTAGTAGGTGCCTGTGGCCGCTCCCGCTCCGACGGTCTAGATGGCGCTGGCTGCTGCGACCGTGTCGTTTCTGTGACCTTGAGCTCGTCAACGCAGTCCTTGAGCAGGTGCAGCAGATCGCGTGCGAGTAGCGCGTTGCATAGGAATCCCGTACTGTACCCGTTCAAACTGCTCACACTGCGCGAACTCGAGTAACCAACGTAGGGCGCCCCCTGGCAGTCACCCTCAGAACTGCGCTCGTCGTTCAGTGGCAGGAAGCATTGGTCGGTGGCGCCACCGCCGCCGCCGGGGCCCGCATGGACGTCCGCTGACGTCGTTGCCGTGTGTTCGCCCGTCGAGTCGCTCGAATTCGCTTGACTGTGCTGCTCCACGGTGAGCGTCGCCGGCGCCACTTGTTTCTCGCTCACCGACAGATGCTGCTCGAACACGATGCTGTCGAGACTCGTCTCGAAGCTCCGCCGCGACCTCTCCTCGTCGCCGTTACCCCCCTCCTCGGTAGCATCGCCAGGTGGCAGCACGCTGTCGTGCAGGTCCTTGTAGCGCACAAACAGCAGGGAGAAGATGTTTTCCAGGGTCTCCAGTCTGAAACGGGAATTCAATGTGCAATGCTTTCTGACATAGATGTGTGATCATACGGAGGTCACGTAACTTCGTTGGTTGCAAACGCTAAACACGGTTACAGTTTTTGTACTCACTTCACTCGTTTTCATAAAATATGTCATATAAAAGTGCATTCATTATAGAATACAAAGATTTCATATTTTGATCATATTTCTTTGTTAAATAATAGAGAGAACAGTTAATTTCAGGACGTTAGATTGGACCATCCTAATTGGCTGGGAACCAGGAAATACCAGGTATATTTTTCGTGATTCAGGAATAGAAGTCAACGGGAAAAACCGAATGTGTGATTTTAATTAACCAGGAACTGGGAAATGGCATAATTTTGTACCTGGAAAACTGGGAATGAACCCTCCTTCGTGACACTTCTTTATTAGTGTAGGTAATAGGAAAATCAGAATCATAGCAATCAAAAACAATTTTAAAAATGTCACTCAAGGAGAACGCCTTGTGTTCAAGTACGAAGTTCAACTTCAAGTAGGCAGGCGTCTACTCTATAAAGTTGTTCTTCAACACAGGTTTGGCAGTATGTGTTTAGAGTAAGGTCAATAGGTCGATTATAATATATCGCTATGCTATGTAATTTCTATGCTGATATTGATAATGCATGGTATATGAGTTGTGATATTTTAAGTTTAATTTTAAAAATTAATAAAGTTTTAAAAGAAAGGATACTATGGAGAACGTGACGTTTCTCCCCAGCTATCAGAATAAGATAAGACAATAACCCTCCAATATCACTGGCAGCAAGAACAAGCCCGCACGTACAGCACACACGCGGCGGCCATTGACTATATATATATTACTATAGTATCAGGAGTAGATAATAGGGAATTCCCTATTATTATAG
>NW_014577368.1:93693-102600 GCF_000485595.1 Priapulus caudatus
ACCCCGATCTATCTTACTCCTGATACCTATCAGGAGTAGATAATAGGGATTCCCTATAGTTCCCTATAACAAGGCTCGACACTAGCGGTGGTCTTGCCGGTGAGCCCCGGCACCAAACTTGTTGATTTCGGGCCACCAAAATTCACAAAGTTAAAATTTTGGTGGCCCGAACGCGCCACTAAAATTTCAAGTGTCTTTTGATAAAAATAATTGTTTCTTACGTGCTATCTCATTTCAAAGAGAGCGAATCAATTCGCGTCGAGGATCGGGCACACGTAGTACGTCAGCATTTCACCGCGGCATACACGCGGCGCATGCGTTTACTCCGTCTTACTGCGGCTGCAACTAGCACGTTTTTCGCTGCGTTGACTGCGTATCCGGCCTCACGCTCTGCTAGACAAATGTCACGCTCTGCGACGACGAACAGTCGGGCCCGCGAACCAGTCTAGCCAGAGGTCAAAATCTGAGCGGCGCAGAGCCATAGCATATTTTGCAACGCGCCAAGCATACATTGTGATTACCTCGTATCAAAGCGAACCAGAAAATGCGCGTTTCTGGCTGAAATTCGATTGCCGTTGGAATGCAGATAATTCAAAATGTATGCCTCAATCATCAATGTGCAGTGTGCTTGGGGTTTGCTTTAAAGACTGTGCAAGTGCATCAGGACGGCCCCAATTTTCAAATAATATACAATACGAGATTGAAATAAAGATTCTTATAATGTTTTTCTTTTTTTTTTTTTGGGCCACCAGATTTATTTTCGGCGAGCCACCAAAAATTGAAAATCAATGATTTTGGATGGCCCGATCGGCGCACTAAAAACAAAAACAGTTAGTGTCGAGCCTTGCCTATAAATATATTAAATCCCTTATAAGTATAATATATATTCCTCTATATGAATCCTATAAAATCCCTCATTAATATAAATTAATCCACTATATTATAATAATATATATATAATAATATAATCCCTATAATCCCCTATAATCCCTATATTTCCCTAGAATTCTCTATGGGATTGTCCTAGCCCCCCCCCCCTTACGCAGCTGATTCACAACCTGCTTACATTTTTTTACAGTGATTGAATTGCAATCGCTGCAAATAAACAGCAATCGTTGACATATCCGTGCCAGCATGCCGGATATGTACGTACGCTGTGCGTAGGAAACGAGATGACGACCACTGATCCTACTCATACCAGCTGCACAGCGGAGCAACGAGAGCGACTTCCTTGTGTACCCGCGCGTGTGTATGATCAGGCAGCGTATGGGTGTAACTTCCCTTCCCCCGTGTTTATACACACTGACCTAACCGAGCAAGCATGCGTTTACATTGACCTGGTAGCTTATACTGTCAGATCAGCAGGTTGGAAAGTAAACCAATAGGCATGATACGGCAGAGGGAAAAATTGAAAACTATTTAAACAACCTGCATAAGGAAGTGTTCGGCGAATTTGCAGTGTACATTCCAGCTAATTCTTAGAGTAAACAGGGGCGCCCCACGCGCTACATGTGTGTGTATACGTCGATGTGTGTGTGTACCGCGAACATTTGTACCCTTACTCGCTTTCGTGAGAATTTATTGCACGTGTATGCGTGTGTATCTGTGCTGTGACTCAGTCTTGCCAGACGCCTGTATTTGCACGGCGGTGGGAACGACGGTTTGCTAACGGACTTACACCGATAACAACTTACTCAGAGCCTATACTACGGGGCACGCAATGCGCTCATAATTCTACGACGCATGTTGGCGTGCGATTCGCATTGTACGTCAGCCGTGATCAAAACTTTGCTAATTGTACGTGTTTCTGGCAAAGTTGAATGCGCGACAGCAGACAAGAACGAAGCAGGAAAGCGGCAGCACACGCGCTAACGAATGCGTGAATCGGCGCTACGACCAAAATTACAAACGCGCCGAAGCAGCAATGAAGAGGTTGTCGCAGGGAGCACACGTACTAACGAATGCGTGAATCGGCGCTACGACCAAAATTATAAACGCGCCGAAGCAGCAATGAAGAGGTTGTCGCGGAAGGTGACGAAGAAGCGACGGGAGAGAGCGGCCGCAGCAGACGCGCAACTCAGGGAGAGCCTCGGCATCCCGCCCCTGGAAGATTCGAGGGTGTCCCCGCAGGAAGACTCAATATTCCTGCCCGCACTGCACCACGAACACGTGGTGGCGCTGCACGACTATGCCGCCATGTTGGATGACGAGCTGACCGTTGCCGCGGGCGACGTCATCGACATCCTTCACTGGCAGATCCACGCGCCGCTCCCACGCGGCAACCGCGCCCTCTACCGTCGCGCAGAGTACTACGACATCACGCAACCGCGCGGCGCATTCTGGTGGTGGGCGGAGCGCGTGGGAGCCGGGCGGAAACGGCAGTGCGGGTACGTCTACCGGCCGCTGTGCGCGGGCGTGCGCTCTACACAGGCAAGCGACTGGTACGTAGGTGGCACCTTCGGCCGGAAGGACGCCGAGCACTGGTTTGCATATCTGCACAGCCCCGTCGGCACGTTCTGCCTGTACAAGTCGCTCCCCGACGAGGAAGGACTGCTAAGCAGCGCCCCCAAGTGGACGCTGTCGGTTGTCGCTGCCGCCACGCGTGACGCGCCTACCGTCGAGCATTACAGTGTGTACAAGACAACGGAGGCTGCAGGCAGCGACCTCGCTCGCGCGTCGTTTGTCATCCGTCGCTCGCCGCGGGATGAGTTCGGCCGCGACTGGAAGTTTGAGACGATGCACGCCCTGGTAAAACACATGAGAGACAACAGCGTCCTGTGCTGCCACCTGGGGCAGCCTTGCCCTCGCCCTCCAGGTGTGATTTTTGAGACGAGACTGCCGATGGAAGTATCTTGGAGGGCAGTCGTGACAGAAGAGGAGATAGGGCGGGGCGACCGAACAGTGGTGATGAGTGGACACATGCACGTGGGAAAAATATCAAAACAGGTACCTTAGTCCCACTCGATCTATTTATCAATCCATCCATCCATCCGTTCATTCATCCACCCATCCACACATCCATTCATCCATCCAGCGAGCCATCCATTTATCCACCCCACCCATTGTTCCATCCATCCGTCTTCCCGATCGCATGCGCACGTGCACGCACATACACACATAATGAAAAAATATCTTGTAAAAAAGTAATTGTAAATATCTTGTAAAAGTAATTTCAAATAATTTAAAGGGAGAGTTTACTCTAAGTTCTAGGGTTATTTTCAGCTAATTTAGGTTATAATTACGCTACATAAAAAGTTTCATGGTTCAATCACCATTGGAAATATTTAAAAAAAAAAGGTTTCAAAACTAATGACTACAGTTTGATTACAATGACGGTGGTGCCACTCAAAGCGCACGATCTGATAAGTTGCACAAAACCACTTTCCAGCCAAGGGCTACAGACGGAGGGTGTTTCTTATTTATTCATTTAAAAGCAAAAGGATTGTAATATCTTATAAACGACATATAGTTTCAGTTATATGGATAAATTTGCCCTAAAATGAATATCGTTCGGTTAAATAGCATTTAGGTATAAATATAATTGCACTTTTGTGATTAGCCCTCGGTCTGTAACGTGCAAAATAAATTGTCAAATACGCAACTTTTTCAGGGTGGCAGCACGGTCGCGGGTGTCATGGCGCCGTTCAAATTTCGTAGCGTTGATGTGTAATTAATTATAACAATTAAATTAGGTATCTGGTAACAAATACGTGTGGGTATAGACGATTTGTTATACAGTAAGTACAGTTATATGCAGTAAAATCCTAGAGGCTACTGTCCCTTTAACTAAACGTAAATTTTGTTCAACTAAAAAATGACAATCTAAATTTCCTAATGACCACAATGGCTTTTCTCACTGACGGCCATGCTTCTCTCACTGCTGCAGGTTGCCATCAAGCAGCTGCTGTGGCCGGACAGCCGTATGGACGCACTCGCCACGCTCAGCACGGTGCGCCGGGACGCCTGCTACCACCGCCACCTGCTACAGGTCTACGCGTTCACGCACGCACCCGGCGCCCCCTGCCTGCTACTCGAGATGGCTACGGGTGGAACCCTGCTGGGGCTTCTCCGCGGCGGCATCAGCGCGCGGCGGCGAGTGCACGTCGCGGCGCAGGTCGCGAGCGCCATGGCGCATCTCGAGGAGCGATGCATCGCGCACGGACGCCTCTGCGCGCGCAACGTGCTGCTAGACGCGCGTGGGGACGTGAAGGTGTCTGACTACGCCGCGCCGCGGGGCCGCAACAACGTGAGCGTCTGTGAGTACGCTGCACCACGCCACGACCGCGACGGCATGCAGCCACGCTCACTGAAGGTCGCCAAAGGTCGCCCTAGTTTAGATGACGAGCGGGACTTCAAGGGGATGTGCAAAACAGACAGCATCACAAGTGAGGTCGAAGATGCCGATTACGGTTTAGGGTCAACACAAAATGGCTACGACAGCAGAGAGATTACAGTAGATTGTCAAAGCGCAGAAGCACTCAACAATGACAGCCAGTGCTTAGAAACAATCAAATTTGGCGGGCAGTGCTCAGAAACAATCAAAGATGGCGGCCAGTGTTCAGAAACAGTCAACGATGGTGGTCAATACTCAGAAGCAATCATTGATGGTGGCCAGTGCTCGGAAAAGAGCAATGATGAGCGGCAGTGCTCAGAAACAGTCAAAGATAGTGGCCAGTGCTCAGAAACAGTCAAAGATGGACAGCAGTTCTCAGAAACAGTCAAAGATGGTGGCCAATGCTCAGAAACAAGCAAAGATGGCAGCCGGTGCTCAAAGGCCATCCATGCTGGCCATCAATACTCGGAAACAGTACAAAACGCCTCCCTGACATTGAACGCAGACACGCTTGGCTCTAGCAGCGCCGATAACAACAACAATGGCTGCTGGCAAAATGATACTCTGCAGTGTTCTGCCCCTGAAGCCATCCAGGACAACGTCATCTCCATCAAGTCAGACGTGTGGAGCTTCGGTGATCTTCTTCACGAGATCTTCACTGGAGGGGAAGAGCCATATGCGGGGATGACAGGGCGTCGGCGGCTGGAGGCTCTGCTAGGTGGCAACCGGCTCGCCAAGGCTACAGGATGCCCGCTAAATGTATACGCCATACAGATGGCGTGTTGGCATATTCTACCTCAGAAGCGACCAACCTTCAAACACCTGCACGTGTTCTTCGATTGCTACATTGTTGATGTGTAACATGTATGATGTGATGCGTTAACATAAGTACGGGTGCAGCATAAGCACTGGCACCACGACCAAAATAATGATATCTGATCTAAATATTATGGAGGTATTAATGTAATCAGGAGTGAATAAAAACAAACGAGTGTACAAGACTCATTTATTGTATATATACAGGGTGCGAAATTAAAGGGGAGTCCGGAGTCAAATACTCCCTGATTTACTGTCGGACTCCCTGATTTGACATATGCCAGTATGCAGGAGTCCGTGTGACTCCATGAAAATTCTGCCATACTATAATAACTAGTTCGTTGCAGAGCACAGCCTCGTGGAATAACCGTATTTTTTCAGCAAATGTCCAAAGAAAATTTGGCAGACGTGCAACCGCATGAATCTTCAAAATAAGCACGTGTTATTGTTAATATCTTTATACAGTTTTTCACCGCTCATACGCTCATACGCTCGTTGCTGCTGCTCGCTCACATGTACACGCTCGCTGGCTCGCTGCGCTGGCTGGCTCGCTGGCTGACGCGCTAATATCGATCGCGCGAACACACGAACACACTAACACACAAACACACGCACACGAGAGCGAAAACATAACCTCCTCCAAATCCGTTGGGCAGAGGTAATCACAGGTAGATTTAGGCTAACCTATGTTAGATTTCCAATAATTAAGAATTGCACAGTCCTCTGTTACGTTATTCACCCCTGCTGTGATGATGAGATATAACCACAGCACCTGCATGCAAAGGCATCAAAAAGCTACAATGTGATACACGTATGATTCCTGTGATCTACATGCTTTCAAATGATATAAACTTGGTCCATCTATGGAACATTATATGATCAGGAGGGAATAAAAACCAATTACACATTTGTACACAACAATTTGTAAAACAACATTCGTTTTTACTCCCAACGTGATAAATATATAGTTTCTCGATTAACTAGTATATATATATAATAGATATATTGTCCTTCCACCTACAAGTTAATGAGATATGATACATGATTCTTACATAAACCAATTATTGAATGAGAAATAAAATATAATTCATTTACTGATCGATTGAAGAGCAATAAAATATATTCCCTATACCAACAGATTAGCAATGTACAAAAAATGGTGCAAGCTGTGTGGATATGCTATTGATCATATGTTATCACGGTTCTCCCATGGATTTTCAGAGATCATGCCAGGTAAGTGAAAATCCCCCTCCCCCCGAAAGCTAATTGGAGTCAATTAAGAGTGTGATGGTGGGTACAATTTGTCCCAATGCACAGGTAGACTCGATCAGCTCCGAGACGTATACGCCATTCTGTGAAATCACCGGATGACTGTGTTGGTATATTGCAATGTAAACGCAGCTGGAAATTAAGGCATGTCGATTAGGCAGGTTGATGTAGGAGGAAATATCGGGTGGCGCAAATTAGCTTCAGTTTTGAATGCATTTCGCACCGACATAAGTTTAAGGCCTGGGGAGAATAGATCGATTTGCTATGTTATCATATACTGTAATCCAAGAGAAATCAGCATATTTATGTTTATAAATATATCGTGAACAATAAATATATTTATACAATCCATGCACGTGCTAAACCACCAGTAGGAACACTGTAAAAAATAACTGACTATCTGACAGCACGAGCTGTCTATGTTATCTAATGCATAACATCACATCACATACACGAGCATGCACAGATATTACCCAAATACATACAATGCTCTGCAGTTATAGAGAACGCCTACAGTAGGACAATAAAATGGAGAAGATAAGTAACTAACGAATGCGCCTGAGTGAGACAATCACGTCCCCTTGGCTATTGTTGCTTAGTCAGTCAAGCTCATCCCTTATCTAAGTGGACATGCTTATTTGCATTCCAAAATCCCACTGTTTGCTTTTTAGAACATCCTAGTGCAACACTGACTTAATAAGGCTGCCTGTCATGCAATCATGCCAGATCGATAGATCAACTATACATAACCTAATAGAGGCTGCAGGCAGAGACAGAAAATTAAGGTAGAGAGTACAAAAGGCACCTGCTGTAAAAAATCCATATTAGAAAAAAATTCACTCTGTGCCTGTCCGTGTAGAAACTCATGGTGCATGGTTATACCTGTATGTGAGAACACAGGTGTGGTATGTTAGACAGCACTAAACACACCTGTATGTGATTGCATGGTGCACCTGTACATGAGATCACAGGTGTGAAATGTTAGACTAGTGATTGGTGCACATGTATGCTATATCACAAGTGTGGTATATTAAACAGGGCAGTAAGTGTGACACCTGTACGTGAGATCACAGGTATGAAATGTTTCACAGTGACTGGTGCACCTGCATGCGAGATCACAGGTGTGAAATGTTAGATAATAATTGGTGCACCAGTCCGCTAGATCGTATGTGTGGTATGTTAGCCAGGGTGCAACTCACCTGTATGCCAGAGGATTCACAGCTGTGATGGCACTCCTTGCACACTGCAGTGCCATCATCACATGTTTTGTATAAAGCTGCTGGTATTCGTCACGTGCTTGCGCCTGCATATCCATCTCATCATATCTGACCTTTGACCCCGATGTATCAATGCCGACACAAGCTGACCTCGTTCTCTCGCAATCTTGCGATTCGTGGCTGACCGATTTGCATAGGTCCGATTTGCTGCAATTGATGTTGGTTACTTTTTAAAAATACAGTTGACTCCAACAGGCATGTCACTCTTCTGGTATAAGGATGTGACCATATGTAAAGCTTAACGAAACAAAAAATGTGTCGCGGCATCAAAATTATAGAGTGGTGCTAAAGATATAACAATGAATAAAACATTTACATCGTCACAAACGTGATTCAAAGATGCTTGTAGTGCTAGGATGTACACTAGTTGGGTAGCGAATAGGAACACAGTAGGTGAGTGTAAATTTGATAGAAATGGTATAAATTAATAGTATATAGACAATATATACACCTGGCATAAGGCAGCTAACAAAGAGTGCTAAGACACGTGGTGAGACAAAGAGAGACCAAAATAGCTAAATACGAATCAGTTTATTTACAGTACTTCTCTTATACCGTTATCCAGTGCCATGCCCCCAAACAAGCAAGTATATACACGTAACCACGGATTGACGATGTCTTTGTACTTGCTATATGTGGCCAAGACAAATAGTTTTATGTCTATTTTTATTTCATTAACTGGGTTTTCTTTCTTTCCAGCTTGAATGCTAGCCTTTTATATTGTTTTAGCTAGGTTTCCCTTCCTCTCCTCCAATGTTAACCTGCCAGTAAACTACATTTAGAACTACATTCAGCCAAGCCCATGCATCGTAAAGTGATGTTCTTAATGAATGGGTGACATATAGGAAGCACTTTCGTTGAAGCCTGTAGTGTATACAAGCAAGTTATTCGTACCAGTTTTCACTATTGCGGCGTGACCTTCTAAACTCTGCTTGAATCTTGTGTTCGATGGCAGTGCTATGAAAGATGGCATCCATGACAGCTTGCACAGCACAGAATGCAGAATAGATACTAACACCAGCATCAGCCTCAGCCATGGTCACAGACGCCCGTTTTTCTATAAAGACAAACAAATACAGACTTATTTCCTGTCAGTAACAGAGTGTGGGTGGGAAGTTACACAACTTAGTATAGCAGATGGGGTCGTTGTCGTATCAGGTACTACAGATATGTACCCGAGGTAGTTTTAGGTTGTTTAGTATTATGTTTATA
>NW_014577368.1:102625-113420 GCF_000485595.1 Priapulus caudatus
GTCTGAGAAGATGCTGAGGTCTCATTGCCTTGGAAACCTAACACAGCTTTCTGTTTCAATAAAGTTGAACTGTCTGGAAAGTGTGCGGCGACATGACTATGAAGCATTGAGGCACCCTGGCACCTCCTGCATTTTTCAAGACTGCGCCCTCCTGTGTGTTTACTATCGTGGAGGATGTGCGATGACGTGTCGAACTTGACAAGCTCATAAAAACAATATGGCACCAGATGAGACACCTGTATGTATGTATTATAAAAAATATTTTCAATTTTCAATTTTATTTTTATTATTATGTTCAATGCACTAAACAAAAGATGTGTTTATCTAAAATACGTTTTGTTATTTTAACCTTTAATCCACCTTTTTATTACGCTTTTTTATATTATTCTATACCTATTTTCTTTTATACTTTTATATTCTAATTTGTTTTTAGCTCACTGACATAGTCAGATGCAGCTTGTAGAATCGCATGACGTCGCCGTTGCGTCCGTCGTCCGTTCGTCCGTGCGTCCGTCAACAGTTGGGCACAAATCTTACCGCTCGAGCGTACGGTCACGATATTCGGACGGGGGGTAATGCGAAAACGAGTTGGATGTCGAAGCTGGGGTCAAAGGTCAAAGGTCAAGAGGTGTAAAATAAGGGGGAACATTCACTCCTTAACTTAAGGTATAGGGAGGAAATGCAGAATTGGCGCACAAATCTAAACGCTCGACCTAGGCTCGTGATAGTCCGTGTATAGCATCATGGTAGGAAAAAGCCATCACTGTGCCGAAATTGGAGGTCACAGGTCAAAGTCAATGGCACAGGCAGATTTTAGACATTTTCTGAGGACATGGTCTGACGGAGCGATTGAAAAACTTTTTGTTTCAGCGGTGACCTAGCATTTTTATGGCATTATTGAAAGGACATGAAATCTACTTTCTGCTGACATGCGAAGAGTAAGTGTCACGATGATACTTCTTTTGACCCTCAGAGAGAGGGTTAAACATGGATTTGTTGACTGTCTGTTAGAAAGAATTTGACTGCCGGTTTGCTAGTAGAATCTATACATGCCTGGATGTATGAGGCTACAATGTCACAGTGAATTTTCAAAAGCTAAATTTGGTTAAAGAAGGTTTATGCTCCTAAATCGTATAATTTATATGGCATTCTGTACTGTCAGTATGTTACATGTAACGTATGCCACTGCAGTGCTACTGCCAGTGCATGTGTTGTGGTACTGTGGAGTTTTTGCCTTAATGGTTACAGTGGCAGGCTCTCTATTGCGCAGCCTGTAGGCTTGCGTAGGTAAATGGATGAGTGCTACTATTCTGTCTTGCAGATAGTTGTTGCTACTACGTATGATGGGAGCTTCCATCTTAATCTGAAGACACTTAAACGTACGCGCCATCTCGTGGCTAACTTTCATAAGATCCCAACGAACATTCTTTTGAGAAGGTTCCTGATACCATCCCTGTGCATTCCACTGTTTCGCGTGTATGTGAACACATTTGAATAACAGGGTTATACTAGAATCCCAACCACTACCACCACCAGAGTCACCGCAGTAGACGTTAGATGAGCGCTGTCGCTCTGCGGCACTTGTTATATTACACCTTTTCAAGAGTAGACTTTACATTACAAAATGTTTATAGATAGTGATAGCAGTATTTAATGTGAACGCTAGAAATGAACTGACAAGCACATTGTTTACTATGTCACAAAGCCATGTGATTTCTTATTAAATGTAGAGAAGTAAATGATAACTAATTGTTCTGGCTCATTTATTCAACTTTTAGCCCTTGACAGATGCATCATTGCAGAGAGCCGTTGACCGACTGTCCAATGAGCCTGGAAGTTTCAACTGGTGGATGTCAAAAATACGGTAACTGCCATCAGCACATATGTCCAGACTTAGTTGTTAGTGATGAAGCACTGTCATATATACTTGTCTCGATGAATGCTCTAAAAATCCTTAAGTAATGTATTATAATAGCTTTTGTTAACTTACATCATGTGGAATCGGCTGAGAACAATAATTTCTTAAGAGAGTTCTTGAGTTGTTTGAAATTTCTGGTCATTAATTCATTAGCACTAAGCGGCATTAAATCACCCCCCGCCCCCCAGTTATTATATTGAATCAAAGGTGTCGTTTCTCAACTTTTCCTGTGCTACGTATTCATTTGAGATAATGGAACAAATTCCAGTAAACTGTCAGCAACCCAATGATGATGGCTAACTGACAAATTCCTGCAAGGCACTAAGGGGATTCCAAAAAGACCCTCTAGCAAGAGCACGAGCTGCAATTATTGGTGTTATAGTTTTGCAGTGCATGCAGGTGAACAGTAATGGACACCCTCACTATTAATCCATTATCTGTTTACAGTACAAGCAAGCTTCCAGTGGCTACAGATACTTACCAGAGGGCACAAATCTGCTGCACTGCATGGAAGATAATTCAGTACTATACCGTCCTGCATACATGGGCATGATAGGAAGAGTTCCACATCGAGACATATACGAGCTATTGAGAGTAATTGTGTGGGTCATGATCGTTTATACAAATCTTCAGAAACCAAAGAAGAGAAGTGTGCAACCATTTTAATATTTGCCCAAAAAAACTAGATAGAGTTTTTTGTCTCATAGTTTGTATGCCTGTATACTAAGGTTCAAGGGTCATTGTCGTATCAGGTACTCACAAGATATGTACCCGAGGTACATATATGTATACACAAAGTGTACCAGACTTGTACCACCAGAAGTGTAACCCTAACCCTAACACTAACCCTAACGAAGCCTAACCCTAAACCCTAACTCTAACCCTAACCCTAAACATACCTCATATAAACATAATACTAAACAACCTAAAACTACCTCGGGTACATATCTGTAGTACCTGATACGACAATGACCCCTTGAACCTTAGTATACAGGATACAAACTATGAGACAAAAACTCATACTAGATTTGTTTGGGGGCAAATATTAAAATGGTTGCACACATTCTATTGTTCTGAAAGATTTGTATAAAACCATCATGGCCCCAAACAATTACCTCTCAATAGCTCGTATATGTCTCGATGTGGAACTCTTCCTATCATGCCCATGTAATGCAGGACGTATAGTACTGAATTATCTTCCATGCAGTGCAGTAGATTTTGTGCCCTCTGGTAAGTATCTGTAGCCACTGGAAGCTTGCTTGTACTGTAACAAGATAATGGATTAATAGTGAGGTGTCCCATTACTGTTCACCTGCATGCACTGCAAAACTATAACACCAATAATTGCAGCTCGTGCTCTTGCTAGGGTGTCTTTAGGAATCCCCTTAGTGCTTGCAGGAATTTGTCAGTTAGCATCATCATTGGGTTGCTGACAGTTTACTGGAATTTGTTCCATTTATCTCAAATGAATACGTAGCACAGGAAAGTAGAGAAACGACACCATTTGATTCAATATAATAACTGGGGGGGTGATTTAATGCCGCTTAGTGCTAATGAATTAATGACCAGAAATTTCAAAACAATCAAGAAATCTCTTAAGGAAATTATTGTTCTCAGCGATTCCACATGATGTAAGTTAACAAAAGCTATTATAATACATTACTTAGGATTTTTAGAGCATTCATCAAGACAAGTATATATGACAGTGCTTCATCACTAACAACTAAGTCTGGACATAATGTGCTGATGGCAGGTACCGTATTTTTGACATGCACCAGTTGATAACTTCCAGCTCATTGGACAGTCGGTCAACGCCTCTCTGCAATGATGCATCTGTCAAGGGCTAAAAGTTGGTAAATGAGCAAAACAATTAGTTATCATTTACTTCTCTACATTTAATAAGAAAATCACATGGCTTTGTGACATAGTAAACAATGTGCTTGTCAGTTCATTTCTAGCTTCACATTAAATACTGCTATCACTATCTAAAACATTTTGTAATGTAAAGTCTACTCTTGAAAATGTGTAATAAAAACAAATAAGAATATAAAAGTAAAAGAAAATAAGGTATACGAATAATATATAAAAGCGTAATAAAAAAGGTGTATTAAAGGTTAAAATAACAAAACGTATTTTAGATAAACAATCTTTTTTGTTTAGTCATTGAACATAATAATGAAATAAAATTGAAAATTGAAAATATTTTTGATAACTACATACATACAGGTGTCTCATCTGGTGGCCATATTGTTTTTATGAGCTTGGTCAAGTTCGACACGTCATCGCACATCCTCCACGATAGTAACACCACCAGAGGGCGCAGTCTTGAAAATGCAGGAGGTGCCAGGAGGTGCCTCAATGCTTCATAGTCATGTCGCAGCACACTTTCCAGACAGTTCAACTTTATTGAAAACAGAAAGCTGGTGATAGGTTTCCAAGGCAATGAACCTCAGCATCTTCTCAGAACTAATAAAGCACAACAATAAATTTTTGTTTCTAATTTTAAACCTAAACATGACAAATGATGGTTGGCATAAAAGAACTACTTACATTTACAACAAAATATTGCTCTCACAAGAAACACTCACGATCAACCGACCATCTCTAACAAGTTATCAAATGAACTGTCATCCACAAATGATAATGGTTAATATAGCACAGCACTTGCTTTTAAATTTAAACTCACCAATACATCCTCTAAGAAATGCGTCTTTCCTCGCAGACAGGACAGAAAGATTTCCCGCCACGACACCAGCGACGCAGATGCAACGTTAGGGTTATCTTCACCGCTGCTTCGCCGTGTGAGCTCCGTCGTGGTTCGCGCACGCTGCGGTGGACACCGTCCGAATCGCTCGTCCTCCAACTTCAGGTATTCATCGACGAGGAATGAGTCATCAACGCGCAGCAGCGCCGCGCACACATCATCGGCGATTGGCCGGTGCGCGAGCGAGCTCTCGCCCACGCGCTCCGTCGCATCGAGCACCTCCTCGAATAACTCACACACCGGCTCCGAACAGCTCCTAGCAACCTCCGCGTTCAGCAACGACAACAACTTGCAGACGAACGAGAAAGATGGGTTCACAGCGGCGCTGTCGCCCGAGATGCCAGTCTGCGCGCGATTGATGAGCGCCAGATGGCGCCGCATGCACCGCAGATAAACGTGCTGCAGCGCTGCGTTGTGCACCACCTGAGTTTGTTGAGCTGTCAGTCGACATATAATTTGATGGCCTAAGATGATATCACGGTCGATAATCCTCTCGATCAAACTCAGAGATTCCTCGGACAATCTAGAAGGTGATGCATTTGTAGCAGCAGAAACTCCATGAAATGAGGAGTAGCAGTCATAAATTTCCTGAACACAGAGAAAAACTGTGTGAGAGAAGAATGGCCATGTGTCAACGGTCGATGTAACACTACTAATCGACATACCAACATTACAGGTACAAGATGACACTTGTTTCCTGCTTGATGCTACATTTTCAGTCAATACGATAACTACAAGAGTCAGAGCCAAGGTCACACCATCAACATACAAAAGCCAAACTAACACATGGTTCACGAGTAACCTTATTATAAGGTATACTTAATTAGGGGGACCCTTTACGGATACCTCCACTCCTGAAAGCTACGACGTTAATTGGAAAATTTCCTCATTAATATAACAGAATACTGTGAATACGACTGACCTTGATGATTGCAGCAGATGGCTCACACTCATGTGTCTGCTCCAGCATTAGCCTGAACTGCACTGCATCCCCATATTGAGTCATCTTACGAAAAAACAATTCTCATATGGCATTGGGTTTTCACTGTTCTTCAAACATATAAAGTAATGATAAAATAGGATAATATTTTGATGAAGCTATATTACTAGGCTATAGTTATGTGAGGCTTGCCAGTCAGGTCCACATCATGGTATTATGTCTGACATGGCATGTTACTAAAACGAACTCCTACATCTGTATGAACACCAACAAAAGACAAATCAGGTTCAACTTAACGCAAGGATTTCGAAAAGTCTTCCTGACCATCCTCGTATTTTTCCGACCACTACAGTACTTACTGGTATTGCCTGCATAACAGTAAGTGTATAAAGTAAGAATAACATGTCTTTTCACAAAAATATACAACGATTGAAATATGTTTGTTTACATTGTGTTGACGTGGCTACTAGACAATGCCACTTATTTGTTGCGAGACCCTATCCTTGCACTTTGACATGGTAACTTGAATTAGGCAGTAGAGATGTTGTACATACCAGTCTAGAGCTACTACGTTAAATAATGAGACACACTAAATTGTCTGGTTGTTGGTTGCAATTGCCATTGCAAAAGCAAATTATCACTATATGAAAGAATGTGGCTGCATTATCTGCTATTTTATATACCATAACAGTATAAACTCATGGTAAGTTTTATACTGAAGTAATCAGTAACATGTTCGCTATAATTAGGTAAAACTATATTTCGCTATATTTTTCTTGATTTTTCACTTATTTATAAAATAATTCCTTTAATTCATTTTTCAATTTATCGGTGCTCACTGTGACAAGTACAAAATTGCATAGATGCATACCTCGAACCCAGTTTTCTTTAGATTCATCAAGCACAGCCATGATAGGTGGTGTGGTGATGGTACTGATCTTGATCCAATGCTGTAAAATAGCACCTACTAATTAAATTGTGTATAAAAAAGCAAAAATTAATAGCCATTGCCTGATCTTGAATGGATGTTATCAGACGATTGAAGAATATTGTGGCAGTCCGTTTTTATTATGCGACGTTGGTAATGGTGTTATAAGTATTTGAGTTGCACACCAATTACATGATGATAAAGTGTCATAGTAACTTATTATTAATTTTATAATATTTAATATTATTTTTTGCTAGTTTTCATTATTTATCATTACAGTCTGTATTTTGCACCATGGTTATCCTGTAACTGTAAGTACCCAAGCCCCAAGCACACATGAGCATTGGTTTTACAATTGTTTGGTGCTTTACAGCAAGTCATGTGTGTAATAGAATGCACTTCTTGCTTGGATATCCAGTATCCTGGGTCAATTGTCTGTTAAATTGAACATGCCCACAGTAAAATTAATAATTACAAATGAAAACAATTTGCACAAACCTTATTCCAAGAGAGTTGCCTTCATTAGGTGAAATCGTGCTTCTGCCTGTTGTACTGCTATATGCTTGAGGAATCTTTACACAGTGGTCACACAAGAGTGTTTGAAGGTGAACACTCTTACCGTGATGTTTTCTCTGCTTACATAGGTGCTCATGGCAAGCAGAGGCAATCTCCCACTGACCTAGGTAGAGGTTGCGTACCAATTCCACAAATAACTGTCTTTGAGATTCCTCTTCTTCTTGTCCAAAATGGTGAACAAGACAACAGGTTTGGTCTCTAGCAGTGACACTCAGCTTCATTCTTCTTGGTTCAAACTAACTGAATTATAAAAGCGAGTGAATAATGAAAATCAAATATACACTAATATTCTTAGACAATCAAATTAAACAGTTGAGCATAATTTAGTATCCATATATTTACTCCAGGATTATCACATCATCACATCTTCCTGGTGACCATGTCCCATAACATATATAAATTCCAAACACCTCTCGGCTCGCCTTAATCTCGGCACTGCAAAGTGGAGCAAATGGGCCCTATATTTTAATGAAGAGCTTTGGATTAGGTTAGAATCAGAGTTAGACTATGATTAGGTTAAGGAATAAGGTTAGGTTAGAGGATTTGAGTTAGAGTTAGGGATCAAGTCATGATCTTGGTGGTGTCTGTAACATGAGTACAGTATGCTAAAAGTCACTTACATTACACTGAATATTATTGTGTATTCTACACTAGATCTGTCTACACTACTTCTGCATCGGCGCACCCTGTTTGGGCCCTATACTTCGTTCGTCACGATACTAGTTCTAAAAATGGTCACGCATTGCAAGATCACACTAACACTGTATTATTCACATTATTACATTTATTACATTTACATTTATTACATTTACATTTATTACATTTATTACATAGGTATAGCAACACCCTGAAGAAGACCCCTGTCGATTTTAAATGCCGTACCCCCACATTTGCGAAAATGATGGCCGGGGTGCCAAACTATCGCAGATAATGTCTATGTCCCCCTGACCTCTGTTTGACCTGGCTCGTTTAGCTATTTCTGACTAAATGTTCTAAAGTCTTTCCTTAAAGCCTAATAGGCGATCGCGTTTGAGAGCCGCTTCACACTACAGCGCTAACGCCATTTGTGTCGCGCATTTTACTGCGCTTTATCCTGGGGACGGAATACTCCCACCATCCCCGACACCGTCTTTGGAAAAAAAGCACAGCTAAAAGAGTGATTGGTGGATTAGGCTAAGCGCATGCGCAGTGTTAAGACTGTTCCACGGTGTATTGCAAGGCTCTTGCTGTGGCATCGCTTGCCGCTGCGCTGCGGCTTCAGCTGCACGCTAGCGGAAGATAGTACGTGGCGTAACATCTGTATTACGGTAACAATGTAGGCCTTACGGCTAGCTCTGATTCTAGAATGGAACGTGGAATCCATCGTATACGAATGCACGGAACGGGACGCTCGTGATAATGAAGTAGGCTGTGTTAGGGGGCCACACTATGGGGAAATCGCGGACGTAACCACGGCCTACAGATATAAACATTGGAAAGCAGAAGCAACTACGACGCATTTACGTATTATTGGTCAAACGAATACCCTGTGTCTAAAATTGAAGAACGATGTGGGTTTCCGCGTTCATTAGCAAGACGCACGGTTATTTACTTGTGCCGCGATCCGCGGGAGAATACCCCAGAGAATGCGTCTACTAATCGAGCTTCCGTCATTTACGACTGCCATCACTAGGCAGAACAATTACCGCAGACAAACAATTGCTCTGCAACAACACTCGTAGCAGCATGTGCGTCACCCAACGCACTTCGAGGTAGTATATTGCATTGCAAACGAAATTAGCGTTGCGCGCCAGATTGCATGATTTAACGGATTTCTAATTTGACATTTCTGTTGTAGTGTCAGAGGGTTTGGATCTACGTCGGTCGGTGTCCTGGTCGTTCTGGTACGAATAAGCAGCACTCAGTTGGCTCCGCAGCGAGTCCTTATATATGGTGGCAGCCGTGGCCGTTGCCTGGCTTGCCATGAGATCTGGTCGAAGCCTGTAGTGAGTCCAGTAGAATGGCTTCGAGCTCGTAGTTGCCGGTAGACACCGTTACCATTCTCCCTCCTTTGAAGGCAGAGTCCCGGGAGTGTCTGTAAGGCCAATCACTATCACAATGCTACGATGCACTACGTACACTTGCAGACATAGCATTGGTTATGTGGCTGCCGCTACCGTTGTGCTCATAGCGCAAGCACAATCGCTGCGCATAACTGGCAGGATATTTTTGTCTCTCCCCTGCGAAGTTATGCGCATTCACCTCGGACGCTATTTACACTGGGACCGATGCGATCCGTTTTGCTTCGGCCTTTTTCCGCTTGTACAGCGGTTCGAAAGCGCGTGGTAACTCTCTCCTCCCCCCCTAACCGGAGGTCAAAATACGAACACAAACTTACGGCAGAAAAATTTCAGGCAACGTAACGACGATAATATACCTTTCTACCCAATGCCTTGCCGGCTGGAGGAGCGCCCCAGTGTCCATGACGTATCACCAACGGGGGTACCCGACTCAGCCCCAGCGGGAAAAGACCATTCAACTCCCCGCGGGAAGTCCCAACCAAACTCGCCGGACGAACTGACTCCTCTAGACCTAGCGTCGCGCTTACGCACTCTCGATCCTGCACAGTAGCTCTGTCAGAAGTTGATGTTGTTGTTGTTGTTGTAATGCCTGTTGGCTGCATGAGCCCCACTATGGGCCCTGCATCTCTGGTGATAAGAGGCAGCCTGCCCCCCCTAGCCTGCTCCGTCATCCGCTCGGCGCGATTCCTTTCACCTCCCTCTCTTAGGAGGCATTATAGCTCGTATAAATCCGTACTCAGCATAGAACGGCTGATGCAACGCCACTTGCTCTCCGCAAAATCGAGTCACAACCAAAAGTTGGCTTACCTGCACCGTGACGTTTATGTACTGATGGCTGTTCAAATGAACACAAAACAAAAAAAAAGAATTTAACCCCTGCCCGTTTCCATATCAACAAAATTCTATAGGGGCAGAGACCCCCAAAAATGCGCAACCATGCAAGCAATCAATACCCCCTGAAATGCATGTCTGTAACAGCGGCTCTACGCGTAATAATAACATGCTCAAATACCCAAAATCAGCGAAATACACGACTCATAATACTAGGTGGATATATGTTTCCATGCCATCGGAATGTTCGCGTGAGTCAGTGTACGTCACGCACGAACTGCGCGAAGCTAACCTAACCCTAACCCTAACCCTACCCTAACCTAACACCTAACCCTAACCGCCTAACACTAATACTAAGCACTACACTAACAGCAAATAAGTTAAATGGATAAAGATAGAAACCAACTAGAAAAATAAAAATAATAAACAGATGGGATTCGAACGCCACTCAACCTCAAGAAGAAACGTCCCGGCGCCATACACGCGGCTGCGCTATTTTGGTTTGGCTCGAATGATGTGTTATGGATGTTGCCCTATATGCATACATGGATGGGCGTGGGCGTGATTGGTATGGGGTGCTAGCTCACTTGAAGCCGTCACACTGAGCGTCAGCACTGACGTCACGCGAACATTCGATTGGCATGGAAACATATACTCCACCATAATGGTGTACTACAGGGGGTGTGGGAACCTGCCTGCACTGCGCCAGCCCTACTGAACAAGCTATCGTAGACTATCGCTCTATCTCACGTTAGTAGCAGTTGAAAGCTAATTCGCC